>NW_026938207.1:0-11605 GCF_032062105.1 Saccostrea cuccullata
AATGAGGTAGAAAAATAAATGAATAACTGAATGAATAATAACAAAGTAAATATAATTTGATAACAAAAATATAATGGGAGAAAATGAGTGTGATGCCCTAAGAAAAATCTACCAAAATAGATGGGAGTGAGCTTCCATACACCTAAGAGATTTTATGATTCCATACAACACCCTAAAAATTATAGTGAGACTCTATGCAAGTAGACTGAAAATTTCCTAAAGCCCTATTTATTACACAAGAGACAAGGCAATTATTTACAAGAGGCCCATGGGCCTTATAGGTCACCTGAGCATTATGCAACAACTTTCCAGTGATTTAATTTGATTCATGTTTTAAGCCAGATGCTATGGCGTTCCCAATTTTGAAAGAGGCATCATTGATCATCATAACAATACACTTAGCAGTTGCTTAGTTTGTTTACTTAATACCCATAGGCAGGGTGGGGGAACAAAAAATGCATTTCAAGTAATCAGTAATATTCAGCAATAATCATTAATGCCCCTATCACACATGAACCCCTGATCCTTAGGCCTAGATTCACACATTGAACAATTTTTGAAATGGCACCCTTGCTTTTCAAAAATATTTGATTAATATCAAGGAGCAGATCTTAAACAATTCATCCAGTTTCAGTATATAAGTACACCCCCCCCCCATGGTACCCCTGACCCTGGGGCCTTGAAATTCACAATTCTGGAAGATAAAGGTCCTTGCTCATCATAACTACATAGGTAGTTCATCTGCTTAATACCCAAGAGCAGAGAAGAAAATTTTCAAAGATTTAATGTATTTTCACTATATAATCAATAGAGCCCCACCCTATCACTAGAACCCCTGACCCTAGGGCCATAAAATCAAAATTTTAAAAGAGGTATTCTTGCTCATCATAACTATGTACTTAGTTTATTTAATTCCTAGGAGCAGAAAAGAAATTTTTCAAAGAATTCATGTATTTTCATTATAAAATCAATAGAGCCCCACCCTAACACCCTGACCCTGGGGCCATAAAATTCACAATTTTGGTAGAGGCACTCTTGCACATCATAACTATGTACTTAGTTAGTTTATTTAATACCCAGGAGCAGAGAAGAAGATTTTCAAAGATTTCATGTATTATAACATTATAATCTATAGAGCCCCGCCCTAACACCAGAACCCCTGACCCTGGGGCCATAAAATTCACAATTTTGGTAGAGGCACTCTTGCTCATCATAACTATGCACTTAGTTAGTTTATTTAATGCCCAGGAGCAGATAAAAAGATTTTCAAAGAAATAATGCATTTTCACTATATACTTTTTTAGCCCCGCCCTAGCACTAGAACCCCTGACCCTGGGGCCATGAATTTCACAATTTTGGTAGAGGACTCAATGCTGATTACAATCATGCAAACAGTTTGACTGCTTGATGTCCAGGAGTAAAGAAGAAGTTTTTTAAAGATTGCATTAATTTAAGTGGTTTTTGCCCCACCCCTCAGGCCCCAGGGGGGCAGGGACCATGAAATTCACAATTTTTGTTCCCCTTCACCCATAGATGCTTTGTGCCAAATTTGGTTGAAATTGGTTCAGTGGTTGCAGAGAAGAAGCTGAAAATGTTCAAATGTTAACGGACGACGCACGACGCACACCGCACGACGACGGACGAAAACAGATAGCAATAGGTCACCTGAGTTTACTCAGGTGACCTAATAACACTATAAAGGCCTAGGGATATATAATTCATCCTTGAACCACAGTGACTCTAGAGCTAAGGACTTAGTTACATTTTACAGAATTTAGATCGTGTCCTAAACAAAAAAAAATGAGACTGCACGAGCAGTCCAGGATTAAACCCTAAGAGCTAAGAAGAGTAAGCTTGAACCTGTGGGTTCTTTAGCCTAGAGTGACTTGAAAATGCCGCTGTCACGGTTTATATATAAACTCTGACCAATGAAAAGCATTCTAACTAACTATCTCTAGAATTGTAATGCGAATATCTAAAACAACTTCTGATATGTTCAGTATAACAAATTTCAACCAATGAAAAGTCAGGAAACAAAATAAGTTTGGAACGACAGCCAAAATGGAGGTAAATTTGACTTGAGTACATGTGAAAACAAATAAAGTTACAAATACGGGACTTTGAACATCAAGGATGACTATCGGAAAATGTATAAACTTTTAAGGTAATTTAAGGCACTAAATATGCTAATAAAGACAAATTAAATATTCAATAAAAACCAAAACCGTCAAAATGCAAAGAAAAACAAGTATTATAAAGTTTTAATGCCATTTATTTTTATCATCATAAATATGAACATAAGTATGAATAACCACTACAAAATAAAATATTTTATGAAGCTACTACTATATAAATTAGTTAACATTTAACACTTCAATATTATGAGTCACTAAAAAGCAGTTCACTACAAACACAGATACACTGTAGCAGTTGGAGGTCATTCACAACTTCTTTAACTTAAGTTATAACTGTTCAAAGTTCACAACATAGTAAGTCACATTCACAAACACGAGTCACTATTTAAAGTTCACAAACATGGTTAGTCACACTCACAAACACGAGTTACTATTTAAAGTTAACAAACATGGTTAGTCACATTCACAAACACGAGTCACTTTTTACAGTTCACAAACATGGTTAGTCAAGCTCACTAACAAGAGTCACTATTCAGTCATCAGCAAATCGATATCGGTGTTAGCCGACGGACAGTAACACATCGAGATCGCACAAAGGAAGTCGCTCGTCGACCATGAATCTGCCATGTTTTCCTCCCAGGCCTTCTCGATCCGATTCTCCATAGCCGAATTTCTTTTAAGGGTGTCTCTCTCCAGATCTCGAGCGCGTGCCGCAGCTGTGGGAGGAGTCTGTAGAAAGGCACGCCCCCATGCCTGGCAATGTTGTTAAAGCGGTTATGCCAACCTGGAAAAATTAAGAGATTTAAATGAGTTGTTCAATTTTATAGTTTAATTATTTTTTCATATACATGTATATGTATAATTTATTTTCTATTTAAATTTGTAATTTTTTTCTAAATATTTTTTTATGATATGAAAGACCTTATTTAATGATTGTTGTAAAACATTTTCATACATTAATATAATCAAAATTAGAGGAAAAAAGTTACCTTCCACGTCGCTGTTGGTACGGATGGTGCGTTGGAACACAGACCAGTCCTGCACTCGGAACTCTTGGTGATGGAGCTGCTGGCGGTCGATGTAGTCAACAAGCTCTTGTAGTTGGGATGCGTTGGCTCTGTCCCTAGGGTGCGGGAAGGTGGCGATGATGTGCTGTACTTAAGGATTGTTTTCTGCTCCCGGTACACCCTCACCAAAGTAACTGAACTCTTTGAACATGAAAGAGGCACATATTACAGCGCATACATGCTTGCAGTGAGCACTAGGTCTCTCTCTTGTCCATGAAGCTGTTCCATATAGAACCTATAAAATGGGAAAACCTTGCGCTTGATCGCACTGCCTGGCGCTCAAGCGTAATGATGGGGGCAAACCTGTATCAAAAAGAGATGAAGCAACTGGCTGAGCAAAAACGCCCAAAGCGAAAGGAGAGAGAAGCCTCTGTTGACACTCCACTAGGACCTTCATGCCCAGTTTGTGGAAGGACGTTCCATGCAAAGATTGGACTTACCAGCCATCTTCGCATTCACGACAAAACCTAACAGACGAGATGTTATTATGGTCATCTTCGACAACGAAGGACGAACTATCAGGTCTCTCTCTTGTAGGAAACTCTCGTCTGACAGTCCAAGGAAACTTAATCTTACATGAATACAGTTATTAACATCATGACATCCGGTATGAATGTAATACTCAATCATGTTATATCCTGTGAGAGGTTTTTCTACGGAAACCATCCCTGAAGCCAAAAACGGAGCAATCATCTCTGGACCCTTCCCTCCGATTGAAAACCGACAATTCACGTATCAATCGAATGACATCAGGCTCCTGTTGGTTGCAAACTTTCAGTGGGATGTCCAGAACCTCACTAATAGGGTGAATTTTCTCCTGTTAAAAATTCTTCAACCAGCCAGTATTAATTAATGATACTTGAGCACCAGTGTCCCATAGCACTGCCACAATCTTGTCATTCATTGAACACACAACATCACACTGAGAACCAACCAATCTGATAAGTTAAGACGGTACACTGAAGCAGATCCTTGGACAATTTGGGACGCAACTCCTACTGGGGTCCCGGTGCAGGGCCCCTGGACCGTTCTCCGGCTTTGGAGCACTTTGACGTCGGTTTGTTAGGGCTTGGCGACATCAAGCCTTGAAGTGTTCAGCAATGCTGCAATGCAATGCCAACACTCATCCCCTTCTCTTGACACTTTGGACATGCTCGATAAGTAGTTTTCTGACGCCTGGAGGAAGATGTGTCTTTCTATGTAGCATTCACCGCTTGACGTTAGTGTGCTATTTCTGCTCTATTTCTTCCTCATCAATTTTCGCAGCATCAAAGAGTTATTTAAGTTCATCGCGTATAATTTCTTTGCGAAGACCGGTATACATTGTTCGACTTAACATTCGGTTTACCAGTTTTTCTTCATATGTCACCTCTGCTTCCTCCTCTGGTAATATAAATAAAATTTTCTGACGTACTTCTAGTGCACAAAGGAGGAAGTTCTGGGCCTCTTCCATTGAGCTTTGGGCTAATTGTCCTAGTAGTGAATATATAGTGAAAATATGTGAATTCTTTGAAAATCTTCTCTGCTACTAGGTATTAAATAAACCAACTAAGTGCATATTTATGATGAGCAAGAGTGCCTTTATCAAAATTGTGAATTTTATGGCCCCATGGTCAAAGGTTCTGGTGTCAGTGTGGGCCTCTATTGATTATATAGTGAAAATACATTAAATCTTTGAAAATTTTCTTCTCTGTCTCTGGGTATGAAGCAGATGAACTTTCAATATAGTTATGATGAGCAAGGGCCCTACTCTTGCAGAATTGTGAATTTCAAGGCCCAAGGGTTGGGGGGGGGGGCTCTACTTATATACTGGAAATGAAGTGTTAGAAATCTAGTCATTTGTATTTATAAAACATTCATTTACCTTTTGATAGGCAATTTTAAGGGTGCCTTTGAAAAATTTGTGCAACCTAGGGTCAGGGGTTTATGTCATAGTGTTAGGGGCACTACTGATTATTGATGAATATTACTGATTAGTTTGAGTGCATTTTTGTTCCCCTACCCTGCATATGGGTATTCAGTAACCAAGCTAAGCGACTGCAAAGTTTATTGTTATGATGATCAATGGTGCTCTTTTAAAATTGTGAATGCCATATAGCATCTGGCTTAAAACATGTTATGGAATCAAATTCAATACACTCTAACTGGAAAGTTGTTGCATAATGCTCAGGTGACCTATAAGGCCCGTGGGCCTCTTGTTGTTTGTCTTAAACACTCATTCATGATAAGCTGTGCTGTTGTAAGAGTTGTTTCATTTTCTGTCTGCCTCTGCTCCTCATACCACTCTGTAATTGCTTTAATGACGAGCACCCGCTGGGCCGCTTTCTCTGCCACAAACTTCACGTCTGCAGCAACCAATATTTCTTTTAGTGTTTTCTAGTCAGCAGCATATAGTCTTGACATAAATTGCATAACTTTTTAAAACAAACTAACTTTACCCGAACTCACATGTAAACAATTGGCGCAGCCATATCGCCAGAGGCATCATGGGATATAAATTGTATTTCCTTTAACATAATAACTAAAGAAATACTTGTCCTAAGACAATATAAACATGACAACACATGGTAGCTACTGTTTTCCTGCTCGCTTTGCAGCCTTTAATACTAATTCAGACATTTATCATTCTTATATCATTTCACATGTTTGTAACATATTCTCAAACTTGTTCATTAGATACAAGATGTAATAAACTGTAAATAATAAAATATTACCTGAAGAATGAAGAGACAGATGGTAGAAGACACGAGAATACTGCTTTGCAAAGATACATGAAAGATACTTGCCCTAAGGTCAATCCTTGTGGAATTTATGTGTCATTTGATTTCCCACACTTACCTTAGTCGCCAGATGAGGTTGTTTCAAATAATGTATTTGTTGAAGTTAAGTGTCCCTATACATCTAAAGATTAACCAAACAATTTTAAAACTCTGCCATATCTTACGCATGATTAGAATACAAGACACTTTGGATGGTAAACATGACTTATTTTATCAAATGCAGTGCCAAATGGTATGCACTGGAGCAAAATGAATGATTGATTGATTGTATATTGTTTAACGTCCCTCTCCAGAATTTTTCACTCATTATGAGACGCCATCACTTGCCAGTGGAGGGATGCAAATTTTGTCCTATGCTCGACATTCAGGGACATTGAGCAGGGAGAGATCGTATGAGCAATTTCTCAAACGAGGTTAATTATTAACAAGCAAGTTGATAAAACAAAAATATCAGCAGTCGCGTTTAAAGTCATCATTTCGTAAGGTCTATTGTCAATACAATGACCTTGTAAGCAAATACAATGTCACAATTACCTTTAATTGTGCTAGGTTCTTTTAACAAAATGACCTTTACCAATCTAGTAAATGGATGACCTTTGCCAATCAAGAAAAACAATATTTTACAACAATAACAATTTATTTACAAATGTACAAAAATCAGAATAGAACTCGGGCTCCGGTGTAGTGAACAATGGACATCAGCACCACGTGTCCCCGAGTACGAAGAACCTTGGTATCCCCCCACATGTTAGCCGGAAGTACACGTCATCACCGGACGTAGTCATCAGACTGAAAGTTCCCTCACACCGTAGTTAACTGTATAACATGTAGGCTATGTACAGCAATAAAAAGGTCACCTATTTAAAATATTGAACAACCACATATAATGACCTAATCAATATAATATAATAACTTCTTATTAACACGCCTATCGTATACATGTGACAAAAACTATATTACAATTATGGTTTTCCGCACCAAAGTTTGTATTCAAGGTAATTTACGTCTTGTAGCGACAAAAATGTATACAACAAGCAAATAACTTCGTTTACACAAACTCCTAAGAAAAACAGAAAAATAACACTTACTGAATTGTAGTCACTCACACCCTTATACATGCAAAAACAAAAGGCCCAGGTTTCAAACAGTCCACACAGGATTCAGTCTCCACTCAGGTTCACATGGTCCACACAGGTACCAGTATCACTAAGTAATGCATCCCAATATCACACAGCATGGGAGCCGCCCAATCCACTAAGTATGGGTCATAATATAACACCGTACACACAGTTTGGTGTCCAGAACTAATCTGACAAACCTGGCCAAAACCCCTGGATAAGTGACTATAAATACATGTATCTTTAAACTTGACGAACAGGTTTACCAACCAATGCCGCAGCTCTGTATGCTACAATTCAGTGACCATCGATGCGTGCAAGTAAAACACTCCAATATGTATGGAAGCACATTTGGAGCAATATTTACAGTATTGTGACATACAATTTATCATTGAGTTGAATGCTGACTGACGTTTTTCATATCAATTGTTAGTCCATTATTTATTTATACACTGCATTGTTGACGGATTTTTTCCCGTTTTTTCCTGATCATGACAACGAGCACAAGGCAGGTGTGACCGGTCGGCAGGGGATGCTCACTCCTCCATGGCACCTGATCCCACCTCTTAATGTTTAGGAGGTCCGTGTTTGCTCTGCTCTTATTTTGTATATTGTTTATTGGACTTTAAGATTGAATACTGACCGTTATCTCCATATCCTTCTTTTCTACACCATACACCAATTATTATCTCAATATGTACTCTTTTACTATTTTACTCTTTTACTATAAATCTTCCTTTCCCTGAGAATTTTTTCCCTTCATTTTATTTCTTTTTTCTGAAAAGGGTTGGATTATTTACAGTGATATCCATCCGTGCGAACAGATCTTGAACGTTAAAACCCTTATCAGCCATTACTCTGTCTTTAAGATCATAGGTGCACAGGCTTATATCTTCCTACAATCTGCCTACCACTTGTACTACCTCCATAAGCATTTGATATAAAACTAACTAATCCACCTGGTGTTGAGCCATCAAGTATATATCTTAATAGTGTTTCGATTCTTGTATAAAGAAAAATGTAGGATGATTTGCCCTTGGAGCCTTAGGCTTTTTGATAGAACATTCTGCGCCATCAAAAATAATACTAATTTCTTTTAAATCACACCTTTGGCAAGCTGCAAAGTGTGGTCAAACTCTATTAATATGTGAGGAATATTGGTATCCGTTCACAGCCCAAGATGCAGGTTAGAATGTGTCTGATGTTTAAAAGCAACTCTTTCTCTTTTGGAATTCTCGAGAGGGACGTTAAACAATATACAATCAATCCTCTTTTGGAAATTCAGCAAAGGGGTCAATGCATGTAGTTGTGATTTTCTTGCCTGTAGAATTTGATTAATACATGTAGTGAAAATACATTGAATTAACAATATACATGTAACAAGCTTACTCGGGAAATTTGTGTCCCCCACATAAGGGATAAAGAAATGGACACAAGACCTACGAAATTTAGCCTACTACAGAAGAAAATTTTCAAGAATTTTAAGCTCACCTGAGCCAAAGGCTCAAGCAGAGGCGTAGTCACAAACTTAAAAGTGGGGGGCTCAAATCCAAGAAAGATGTAAAATGTGTAATATGAAGAAATTAATATGCAAAACGTGTTATATCAAGCCCCTGTCTAATTTGAATGAGAAGACTTAAAATAATGCACTTAAAATTGATTGACATTCATCAAAGGTATACCGAAATCAGAATCTCCAATACTGAAGCTATGTTGTAGAAATTACTTATCTTGTTGGAATTTGGATTGGCTAGGATACTAGTATATTCTAAAGTACATATATGTTAACATAAAGAGTACTTTTTCAGGTGCAAAACAAATTTATTAAACTTATTAAATAAAATGTAGGTTCGAAAACGAAGAGTCCTTAGATAATTCAATGTTAAATTCTTGGAAACCAAACAGAAAAAGAACAGTCTTAATAAAGATAACGTTAATAGTTTCCGAAGTACAGTTTCCGACTTAGAAATTTCTGGATGAATGACTTTGCTACTTCGTTGAGGTTGACTTGGTCTGTTCTCTCTTTGTGAATAAAACAAGCCATACAGTGATTTAATCTAGCCTGGGTCATCGTACTTCGGAGGTAGGTTTTAATCCTCCTTAAAGACGAAAAAAATCTTTCTGGTGTGGCAGTTGTGACTGGAATGGGAAGGTAAATTTGTACAAGCTTCGTAACTTCTGACAAAAGTTTCTTTGTGATAGGCTCCTTCATGTGTTGACAAATTGTATCTATCAAGATAACTTTTAAATTTTATTTTCACTGTCAACCTGAAAATACCAATTGTTAGTCCATTATATATACAATGAATTGACCACGGATTTTTTCCGTTATATCCTGATTATGACAACGAGCACACGGCGGTCGTGACCGGTCGGCAGGGGAAACTCACTCCTCAATGGCACATGATCCCACCTCTGATGCTTCGGAGGTCCGTGTTTGCTCTGCTCTTATTTTGCATATTTGTTTAACGGACGTTGAGATTGAATACTGTCCGTTATCTCCATATCCTTTTTTTTGTAGACCAATTATTCTCTCAATGTGTACTCTTTTACTATAAATCTTCCTACCCCCAAGAATTTTTCCACTCGTTTTATTTCTTTTTTCTGAAAAGGGTCGGAATATTTACAGTGATATCCATCCGTGCGAACAGTGTTTGAACGTTTAAACCCTTATTAGCCATTGCGATCTGTAACAAAGATTATGTTGGGTGTCAGCCCCATATTTTTTGGTATAATCTATCAGTTTATCGCCCATTCTCAGTAATAAGGTGCAAATAAACATACCGACAATTCGAAAAATAAACTATCTCAAAGATACTTCAATTGTATATTTACTGAAAAAGCAAGGTCTCAAGAGGGTTTTTTAAAAAAAATCATCAACACCATTCTACTGGTTTTTGAACTAGAGAATTTCAAAATGAAGTGTCTGTGCCCTTAAATTCTTGTACTGATACATACGTAACCATATGATCTGTATATTTTTGCAAATAAAATATTTGAATAATAATGTATTTTCTTCATGAAAAATAATTATTGAACATATTTCTCTATGAAATTTGCGAAGGAATTAGTGTGCAATACATTGTTTGCTTTTCCCCCACAAATTTGTCTTGCATATTAAGTCATGCAAGTGATACTTCAAATATACTGACATTACAGATTTCTCTGTTAAGGGATTTTCATCTGGAAATAAAGAATTCTATACGTAAAAGTAATGTGTTAAAGCTCTTCTTTCAGTGTTATAATATGTGTTTCTAATTATACCCTTTAGAGTATCTCTATACATTCCGTTCATATTGATGACAAATTGTAACGTATGTATCAGTTAGGAGCAAGAACAGGCTAAAACAATTTATAACAGACATGCCCCTACTGTAAACTAGTATGTTGTTATATATCTATAATTCACTTGTTGCAATAACATTCTGACCTGATGACAAGGAATTCTTTCTTTTAATATTTTCCAAATGCTCATGATCGATTACTAAATCAATATTCACCGGTAAACATAAAAATGTGTAACACATACACTATAAACATCAATTACCTTTATTATTACAATAAATGAAGTTTAAGATTTTTTTAAAGAAAAGTTTGTCTTTTGAAAGTTAACTCTAAGAAACCAATTTAACTCCGGTAACGTATGTAACACTGTTATAGAACTTGGATTTTTTTTTCAACGGAAGTCATCAAATTTGCTTTCAATCTTTGCACGGTCATCTTTGTCCAGAATAAAATTTCGTTCGGATTTTCCAGATGGCCTTGGTTTGGTTATTTCACATAGAACATCTTTGAATGATATCCAAATCTGGTCTCTCTTGTTTGGCCAACGGTATAGGTTCTTTGACCTCTGCATAAAATTTACCTCAATTTCTGTCTCCTCTTCGTCAACATCGGTGATTTGACCAATGTACCATTGTTTATTGTATGTGCATGCGACAAATTTATCAATTTCAAAAGATATGGAAGATGATTCTGGAGGCGTCATCATTGGATTTTCCACATGCTCATTCTGTACAACCGAACACTCCTCCTGTCTCTCTGGAGCCTTTTCTACTGTTTTATCGCCAACGAGAATACTTTCATCCGATGCTGTCACGGTACTTCTAGTGCCTTTTACTTTCGACTCTATGGATACAGAAACCCAGGTGTTGCAGTACAAACCTGCCAGACAAAGGTCGCAGTAACAGCTTGTTACCCTGGTAAGTAATGAATGCACTGAAACCCCGACAACTGCATGAAGTTTCATTGTGTCTCTTACAGGTTTTATTGGATGACTATTTATTTCAGCCTTCTTATTCTCGCACACCTCCTTTCCGACAAAAAGGAATTCAACTTCTTTCATATTTGATTTGCTAGCCCACTTGAAGAAATCTTTTGCGTCTTGTATCTCAACTTTTCCCTGGCGAACAGCTTCATCTGCTAGGCGTTTTGTTGTTCCCCCCAACCCATCGCATGGCCCTTTGCCGTGACCGGCTTCAAAGTAATTCCATATTGCCTTTATG
>NW_026938208.1:0-11563 GCF_032062105.1 Saccostrea cuccullata
ACCTTTTGATGAAATGCTTTGAAACTCATAATATAAGGATATATTAGTAGCGTAGACAATATGACATGGTCAAAATAGCAAGATCTCACGCGCATGCACGTGCGCTTCGCTCTGATTGGCTGAAACTAAAGTCTCAATATCTTTCTTGTTTTTTGACGAAATCCTTTGAAATTTTGAACATTGCCATGGAATAGGATATCCTACAACATGATATATAGCAATTATCATGAAAACACGTGCGTGCACGTGCGCTACAATCTGATTGGCTTAAACTTTAAATAGCTATAACTCCCTTGGTTTTCAACCAAACAGAATGGGATTTGGAACATAGATAGATATAGTAGATTTCTACAAGAAGGTATGGTCACTATGCACATGCATACACGTGCGTGTACGTGCGCTGCAATCTGATTGGCTGAAACTTTAAACAGCTATAACTCCCTTGGTTTTCAACCAAACGGGATGGGATTTAGAACATAGATAGATGTAATGAACCTCTACAAGAAGGTATGGTCACCATGCTCATGTATGCATGTGCGTGCACGTGAAATGAGTAAAATCAAAAATACACTTGAATGAGCGTATTTTTTAATACTTTTGGATTAAATACTTTAATATTGTGTAGACAAGATGATATGGTCATAACGCACATGCATTCACATGCGCACGCGTGCATTGCTCAAATTTGAATGAACTTGATACACTTTTGGGTAAACGTTTTAAAGTCTCAAATGCAGAGAGTTTGTCTTATTTAATGAAGCTTACAGGGAATATGGCACCAAATGGGCGTTGGGGAGCGTTTGGGGAACATCTGTAACGGTCCCCGTTACAATTAGCACTAGTTATTATTATTTTTCTTCTTCTTCTTCCTGGGTACTTTTTTGTCCGGGAGTGATCTTGTAAACTACACATCCGACTTAAGTAAAACCTTTTTAGGGTCAGTACGCATGTTATGTAGATTTGCGGAACGAAGGTCATTTTGCGCGCACGTGCTTGCAAGAGCGTGCACGTGCAACACGTGAAATGACCGATTTAATTGATATAGGAGTAACTTTTTAAATGTTTTATGAAATGCTTTGAAACTTACAATATAAGGATATATTAGTAGCACAGACAGTATGACATGGTCAAAATAGCAAGATCTCACGCGCATGCACGTGCGCTTCGCTCTGATTGGCTGAAACTAAAGTCTCAATATCTTTCTTGTTTTCTGACGAAATCCTTTAAAATTCTAAACATAGCCATGCATTAGGATATCCTACAACGTGATATATAGCAATTATCATGAAAACACGTGCATGCACGTGCGCTGCAATCTGATTGGCTTAAACTTTAAATAGCTATAACTCCTTTGCTTTTAAACCAAACTGGATGAGATTTGGAACATAGATAGATATAATGGACTACTACTAGAAGATATATTCACGATGCACATGCATACACGTGCGTGTACATGCGCTGTAATTTGATTGGTCGAAACTTTAAACAACTATAACTCCCTTGGTTTTCAACCAAACGGGGTAATATTTAGAACATAGATAGATGTAATGGACTTCTACAAGAAGGTATGGTCACCATGCTCATGTATGCACGTGCGTGCACGTGAAATGAGCAAAATCAAAAGTACACTTGAATGAGCGTATTTTTTGATACTTTTGGATTAAATACTTAAATATTTAGTATATTAAAATATATAGATTGTGTAGACAAGATGATATGGTCATTACGCACATGCATTCACATGTGCACGCGTGCAATGCTAGAATTTGAATGAACTTGGTACACTTCTGGGTAAACGTTGTTAAAGTCTGAAATGCATTGAGTTTGTCTTATTTAATGAAGCTTACAGGTAATATGGCACCAAAAGGGAGTTTGGGAGCGTTTGGGGAACATCTGTAACGGTCCCCGTTACAATTAGCACTAGTTATTATTATTATTATTATTATTATTCCTCCCAAATTTTGTGAGCGCGATTATGAAGAGATGGTTGGATAGATTTCGACAATTTTTCACATGATAGTAGGTTGATATATGAAGTTTATATAAAATTCCGTTTTTTGAAAAATTCACTTCCGGTCCGAAGTTATGGTCGAATTTTCAATTTTAAAATGACATTTTGTCCGGAATTTTTCTTTAGAACGAGTTGAGGTAAAGATGTGAAACTTACAGAAGTTTTATATTATGACATTGTCCTTGTTTTAAAGTAGGTTTCGTATGTTTCTAGTACTTCCTGTCCGCACCGGCAGTGAATTTCTTTTTCGGTCAATTTTCGACTTTTTTGTTTTTGAATATTTTTTCAAAATATTTATAGGCATAATAGAAATCGATCCATAGAAGCCAAATATATAATTTGTTTTAAAATCAAATTACGTGTTTTGAAGATTTAGGCTACTTTCGTTTTGCATTTATATAATCAAAGTACTGAAAGTACCGATGGAGCATTTTTTTACTTTAAATTACATAAAGGTTATGTTTAGATGTTTCTCTTCATACAAAATCAATACATACAGTATCGTATAAATTAGGTTGACGACTTAAAATTGCAATAAAAATCAAAGTACTTTAAGTACTGAGAGGACTGTTTTACATACCAACCTTTTTCTCACTACAGTGTACATGTAGTATAAACTGGCATTTTTTTCTACACATAAACATCAATGCATACAATAAGTAACCTATGGAAGCTATTTTTGTCAACCAGTAAAAATCAAAGCACATGTAACGAAAGGACTGAAAGGATATTTTTTGGTAGAAAAAATCAAAGTACCGTAAGTTCTGAGACATTGTTTTCTAGATACTCACCCATTAAACTTAAAATAGTTAAAATATGCTTCTTGATAAGAAAAACTGCACGCACACAGTAACATATATGAAGAAAACAGATACATTCATTTTTGCAGTAAAAATCAAAGGACTGCAAGTACAGAAAGTACTAGTTCTTTACAATATTAAAATTATTACTTTATGTACATGTTTCTCTACATAAAAAAATCAATGTAAACGGTATCATACAGGAACGGAAGACTTTTTTGTTGCAATGGCAACAAGAGTCTAGTTATGTTCCCCAAACGGAGTTTGGGAACATATTGTTTTTACTCTGTTTCTTATTATTATTATTATTATTTTTTTTCTTATTTGTTCTCCGGTACTATTTTGTCCGCGAGTGTTCTCAGAAACTATTCACCCAACTGAGCTAAAACCTTTTTAGGGTTAATAGGTGTGTAGTGTAGGTGTGCGGAACGAAGGTCATTTTGCGCGCATACGCCTGCACGTGCGTGCGCGTGAAATAAGTGAATTGACTGATATACTTAATATAGCTATAACTTTTACATTTTTTGATGAAATGCTTCGAAACTCATTACATAAGGATATATTGAAAGTGTTAATAATATGACACTGTCAAATTAGCATGAACTCACGCGCATGCACGTGCACCTTCCTCTGATTGGCTGAAACAAAAATCTGAGTATCTCTTTTGTTTTCCGACGAAATGCTTTGAAATTTTTAACATTGTCATGAATTAGGATATCCTACAATATAATATGGAAAGAATATCATGAAATCACGCGCATGCACGTGCGCTGCAATCTGATTGGCTGAAACTTTAAATGGCTATATCTCCTTTATTTTTTGACGAAATGCTTTGAAATTTAAAACATAGTCATGCATTAGGATATCCTGCAATATGATATACAAAAAATTTCAAGAAATCACGCGCATGCCCGTGTGCTGCAATCTGATTGGCTGAAACTTTAAATGGCCATATCTCCTTTGATTTTTGACGAAATGCTTTGAAATTTAAAACATAGTTATGCATTAGTATATTTTACAATATGATTTTGAAAAAATTCTTGAAATCACGTGGATTCACGTGTGCTGCAATCTGATTGGCTGAAACTTGAAATGGCTATAATTCCCTTGGTTTTCAACCAAACAGGATGGGATTTAGAACATAGATAGATATAAGGGCCTCCTACAAGAAGGTATGGTCATCATGCACGTGCACGCACGTGCGTGCATTTGGAACGAGTGAAATTGAAAATACACTTGAATGAGTGATTTTTAATACTTTTGGCCTAAATGCTTTCATATAAAGTATATTTTAATATATAGAAAGTGTAGAAAGATTATATGATCATTATGCACGTGCATTCACATGGGCACGCGTGCAATGTTAAAATTTGAATATAATTGGTATCCTTTTGGAAAAACGTTGTTAAAGTCAAAAATGCACAGATGTTTTCATATTTTATAAGGCTTACAGGGAATATGGCACTAAAAGGGAGTTTGGGGAGCGTTTGGGGAACATCTGTAACGGTTCCCGTTACAATTAGCACTAGTTATTATTATTATTATTTTTTTTTTCTTATTTGTTCTCCGGTACTTTTTTGTCCGCGAGTGTTCTCAGAAACTGTTCACCCAACTGACCTAAAACCTTTTTAGGGTTAATAGGTGTGTAGTGTAGGTGTGCGGAACGAAGGTCATTTTGCGCGCATACGCCTGCACGTGCGTGCGCGTGAAATGAGTGAATTGACTGATATACTTAATGTAGCTATAACTTTTACATTTTTTTATAAAATGCTTTGAAACTCATTACATAAGGATATATTAATAGTGTTAATAATATCACACTGTCAAATTAGCACGAACTCACGTGCATGCACGTGCGCCTTGCTCTGATTGGCTGAAACAAAAATCTCAATATCTCTTTTGTTTTCCGACGAAATGCTTTGAAATTTTTAACATTGTCATAAATTAGGATATCCTACAATATGATATGGAAAAAAATTCATGAAATCACGCGCATGCACGTGCGCTGCAATCTGATTGGCTGAAACTTTAAATGGCTATATCTCCTTTGTTTTTTGACGAAATGCTTTGAAATTTTAAACATAGTCATGCATTAGGACATCCTGCAATATGATATATAAAAAGTTTCAAGAAATCACGCGCATGCACGTGTGCTGCAATCTGATTGGCTGAAACTTTAAATGGCTATATCTCCTTTGATTTTTGATGAAATGCTTTGAAATTTAAAACATAGTCATGCATTAGGATATTCTACAATATGATTTAGAAAAAAATCTTGAAATCACGTGGATGAATGTGTGCTGCAATCTGATTGGCTAAAACTTGAAATGGCTATAATTCCCTTGGCTTTCAATTAAACAGGATGGGATTTAGAACATAGATAGATATATGGGCCTCTAACAAGAAGGTAAAGTCATCTTGCACGTGCACGCACGTGCGTGCATTTGGAACTAGTGAAATTAAAAGTACACTTGAATGAGCGATTTTTAATACTTTTGGACTAAATGCTTTAAAATAAAGTATATTTAAATATATAGAAAGTGTAGACAAGATTATATGATCATTATGCACGTGCATTCACATGGGCACGCGTGCAATGTTAAAATTTGAATATAATTGGTATCCTTTTGGGAAAACGTTGTTAAAGTCAAAAATGCACAGATTTTGTCTTATTTAATGAAGCTTACAGGGAATATGGCACCAAAAAGGAGTTGGGGAGCGTTTGGGGAACATCTGTAACGGTTCCCGTTACAATTAGCACTAGTTATTATTATGTTCCCCAAACGGAGTTTGGGAACATATTGTTTTTACTCGGTTTCTTATTATTATTATTAAGGTCTTCCGTCTCCAACGGAAGACCTTATTGTTTTCGTTCGGTTTCTTTTTCTCTATTATTATTATTATTATTATTTTTCTTACCGATTTTGTGCACGCGATTTCTCAGAAACGGCTGGACCGATTCTCACCAAATTTTCAGATCTGATAGATATTTATCTGAACCTTGTCGGAAATTTTTCAGAAGTACGTCGTCACTTCCGGTCGTGAGATATTGACGATTTACTGATTTTTAGAGGGTCAGCTTGTCCTGAGATCTCCTCCTAAACGACTTAAGATATCGACTTGAGATTTTCAGTGAAGGTAGAGGAAGGATAGTAGATGTGACATTTTGCATATAGAGCTTTCCAGGTAAGAAGGCATCGACGCTCGCCTGGGCTCGAAAAATAGCCTCATACTCATCTCGCAAAAATTGACACGTTTTCTTTTATATCTTTTTACCTGTTAATATTTTGTTAAGACATATATAATAAAAAATGTGCAATATAGTAAGATCTTTCATTTGATATCAAGTAAACGGGGATTAGCTCTTCAAATTAGGGGCATAGAGGGGCCAAAAGTCTCTCGTCTTTAACTTTTTTGTTTTTCAATATTTTCAAATTATATTAGTATAGTTGATAGAAACATTTCTTATTAGGCTGAATATATAATTCGTTTGTAAATTCATAAATTCAAACTCGAGATATTAACATTCAAAAATCTGAAGCGGGAACTAAATAGCGGCGGAATCCGACATTTTGCAATAGCGGTTAACAGAGGCAGCCGAGCGTTTGCTTGAACGAAAGTAACATAAGGAGCAATGAAATGTGTAGGGATACTTGGATTGTCACGTCGTAGGTTCGTTGCAATTCTGTGTCAAACTACATTCATAATCCAAGGTCTCCTTACAAGTTTTCTTTAATTGGCTTTGGTTGTTTCTCAAAGTAGAAAAAAAGAAATGAATTAATGTGCAAATTAAGTACGCATTGATGATATTATCTAAATCAAAAGGATTTAATCAAAAGAGAAAAGGCATGATTCCATTATGTTTTATCAAAGATCATAGTCAAAGTCATATCTCATCTTATCGAAAATTCGGACGGAAGACCTACTCGTTGCTTGCAACGAGATCGCATCTAGTTATTATGTCGCCCCGAACGAAGTCGGGGACGACATATTGATATTGTACGCATGTTTTTTTTATCCAGGCTGTTTCTCGGAGATGGCTGGGACAATCTTCCTGAAACTTTCCTCAAAGGACGATCACTGGTTGTAGTTGTGCAGTGAGGTCGTTCAGTTCCAATATGTCTACCGTTGCCATGGAAACCTGTAAAAAGCGACAAATTTTGTCCGAGAGTGTTCTCTCTGGTCCCTTAAACGTTCGTCATGAAACTTTTCTTATTTTCTTATTTTAAGGATTAGTATCTGTAGTTCTGCAACTCGTATTTAAAATTTTCATATAATCGATTATTGCCATGGAAACCGGGTGAAAGTAAAAATTCTTTAATTTCGATTTTCTCAATAACTACTCAGGCAATCGTTTTGAAACTTTCAATGTTTATTCCTTGCAATGTGTCAAAGTGATTTCTACTTTCAAAATAATTGTAATGAGTCGCTCACGGTTGCCATAGAAACGAAACAGAAAAAAAGATTCAGATGTACACATGTGTTCTCCAAGGTCTAGGTCAAAGGGTCAAAGTTCGTCGTATCCAATAAAAGTTCTTTTCACAAGGATTACATATTTGAAATACGAAAGCCCTAGTACTTACCGTTCAAACGTTATGGCTATTTACTATGTTCAAGACGACCCCCCCCCCTTTTTTTTTTGAAGCACACAGCCAAGTAGAATACACAGATATAACATATACAACTTACAAGTAACTTTTTAAAATCTTCATTCATAAAATTCAGTTCCCGTCATGTGATATTTTGCCATCATTCATTCTCCTTCTGTTTTGTCTCTTGAATTTATAAATATTTTATTTTATCTATATAAAAAAAAATAACGATTGTCAGCTGCATTTATTATCATTTCGCGTTTTCTTGTATATCTATCACTTGTATATTATTCATTTCATTAGATAGTGCAAGTATAAATTAAAAAATTGGTACGTCATTTCCATAGTTTTTATTCATTCATAAATTCTTTGATCCGCTCCTGATGGTTCGCAAAGCCTTGATCACCACTGTATACAAAACATTCATCTCGCCGAAAATGTTCATGATTCCGCTAAACTGAGAAAGTTCACACATGATTTATCATCTCATAACACACATCAGCTCTCTGCAATGCAGAAATGCTCGAATTGAAGGGGAAAATTCAGGAGTTATTGATGAGAAAAATTCAGGAGTTATTATGTCGCCCCGAACGAAGTCGGGGACGACATATTGATATTGTACGCATGTTTTTTTTATCCAGGCTGTTTCTCGGAGATGGCTGGGACAATCTTCCTGAAACTTTCCTCAAAGGACGATCACTGGTTGTAGTTGTGCAGTGAGGTCGTTCAGTTCCAATATGTCTACCGTTGCCATGGAAACCTGTAAAAAGCGACAAATTTTGTCCGAGAGTGTTCTCTCTGGTCCCTTAAACGTTCGTCATGAAACTTTTCTTATTTTAAGGATTAGTATCTGTAGTTCTGCAACTCGTATTTAAAATTTTCATATAATCGATTATTGCCATGGAAACCGGGTGAAAGTAAAAATTCTTTAATTTCGATTTTCTCAATAACTACTCAGGCAATCGTTTTGAAACTTTCAATGTTTATTCCTTGCAATGTGTCAAAGTGATTTCTACTTTCAAAATAATTGTAATGAGTCGCTCACGGTTGCCATAGAAACGAAACAGAAAAAAAGATTCAGATGTACACATGTGTTCTCCAAGGTCTAGGTCAAAGGGTCAAAGTTCGTCGTATCCAATAAAAGTTCTTTTCACAAGGATTACATATTTGAAATACGAAAGCCCTAGTACTTACCGTTCAAACGTTATGGCTATTTACTATGTTCAAGACGACCCCCCCCCTTTTTTTTGAAGCACACAGCCAAGTAGAATACACAGATATAACATATACAACTTACAAGTAACTTTTTAAAATCTTCATTCATAAAATTCAGTTCCCGTCATGTGATATTTTGCCATCATTCATTCTCCTTCTGTTTTGTCTCTTGAATTTATAAATATTTTATTTTATCTATATAAAAAAAAATAACGATTGTCAGCTGCATTTATTATCATTTCGCGTTTTCTTGTATATCTATCACTTGTATATTATTCATTTCATTAGATAGTGCAAGTATAAATTAAAAAATTGGTACGTCATTTCCATAGTTTTTATTCATTCATAAATTCTTTGATCCGCTCCTGATGGTTCGCAAAGCCTTGATCACCACTGTATACAAAACATTCATCTCGCCGAAAATGTTCATGATTCCGCTAAACTGAGAAAGTTCACACATGATTTATCATCTCATAACACACATCAGCTCTCTGCAATGCAGAAATGCTCGAATTGAAGGGGAAAATTCAGGAGTTATTGATGAGAAAAATTCAGGAGTTATTATGTCGCCCCGAACGAAGTCGGGGACGACATATTGATATTGTACGCATGTTTTTTTTATCCAGGCTGTTTCTCGGAGATGGCTGGGACAATCTTCCTGAAACTTTCCTCAAAGGACGATCACTGGTTGTAGTTGTGCAGTGAGGTCGTTCAGTTCCAATATGTCTACCGTTGCCATGGAAACCTGTAAAAAGCGACAAATTTTGTCCGAGAGTGTTCTCTCTGGTCCCTTAAACGTTCGTCATGAAACTTTTCTTATTTTAAGGATTAGTATCTGTAGTTCTGCAACTCGTATTTAAAATTTTCATATAATCGATTATTGCCATGGAAACCGGGTGAAAGTAAAAATTCTTTAATTTCGATTTTCTCAATAACTACTCAGGCAATCGTTTTGAAACTTTCAATGTTTATTCCTTGCAATGTGTCAAAGTGATTTCTACTTTCAAAATAATTGTAATGAGTCGCTCACGGTTGCCATAGAAACGAAACAGAAAAAAAAGATTCAGATGTACACATGTGTTCTCCAAGGTCTAGGTCAAAGGGTCAAAGTTCGTCGTATCCAATAAAAGTTCTTTTCACAAGGATTACATATTTGAAATACGAAAGCCCTAGTACTTACCGTTCAAACGTTATGGCTATTTACTATGTTCAAGACGACCCCCCCCCCTTTTTTTTTGAAGCACACAGCCAAGTAGAATACACAGATATAACATATACAACTTACAAGTAACTTTTTAAAATCTTCATTCATAAAATTCAGTTCCCGTCATGTGATATTTTGCCATCATTCATTCTCCTTCTGTTTTGTCTCTTGAATTTATAAATATTTTATTTTATCTATATAAAAAAAAATAACGATTGTCAGCTGCATTTATTATCATTTCGCGTTTTCTTGTATATCTATCACTTGTATATTATTCATTTCATTAGATAGTGCAAGTATAAATTAAAAAATTGGTACGTCATTTCCATAGTTTTTATTCATTCATAAATTCTTTGATCCGCTCCTGATGGTTCGCAAAGCCTTGATCACCACTGTATACAAAACATTCATCTCGCCGAAAATGTTCATGATTCCGCTAAACTGAGAAAGTTCACACATGATTTATCATCTCATAACACACATCAGCTCTCTGCAATGCAGAAATGCTCGAATTGAAGGGGAAAATTCAGGAGTTATTGATGAGAAAAATTCAGGAGTTATTATGTCGCCCCGAACGAAGTCGGGGACGACATATTGATATTGTACGCATGTTTTTTTTATCCAGGCTGTTTCTCGGAGATGGCTGGGACAATCTTCCTGAAACTTTCCTCAAAGGACGATCACTGGTTGTAGTTGTGCAGTGAGGTCGTTCAGTTCCAATATGTCTACCGTTGCCATGGAAACCTGTAAAAAGCGACAAATTTTGTCCGAGAGTGTTCTCTCTGGTCCCTTAAACGTTCGTCATGAAACTTTTCTTATTTTAAGGATTAGTATCTGTAGTTCTGCAACTCGTATTTAAAATTTTCATATAATCGATTATTGCCATGGAAACCGGGTGAAAGTAAAAATTCTTTAATTTCGATTTTCTCAATAACTACTCAGGCAATCGTTTTGAAACTTTCAATGTTTATTCCTTGCAATGTGTCAAAGTGATTTCTACTTTCAAAATAATTGTAATGAGTCGCTCACGGTTGCCATAGAAACGAAACAGAAAAAAAGATTCAGATGTACACATGTGTTCTCCAAGGTCTAGGTCAAAGGGTCAAAGTTCGTCGTATCCAATAAAAGTTCTTTTCACAAGGATTACATATTTGAAATACGAAAGCCCTAGTACTTACCGTTCAAACGTTATGGCTATTTACTATGTTCAAGACGACCCCCCCCCCCCCTTTTTTTTGAAGCACACAGCCAAGTAGAATACACAGATATAACATATACAACTTACAAGTAACTTTTTAAAATCTTCATTCATAAAATTCAGTTCCCGTCATGTGATATTTTGCCATCATTCATTCTCCTTCTGTTTTGTCTCTTGAATTTATAAATATTTTATTTTATCTATATAAAAAAAAATAACGATTGTCAGCTGCATTTATTATCATTTCGCGTTTTCTTGTATATCTATCACTTGTATATTATTCATTTCATTAGATAGTGCAAGTATAAATTAAAAAATTGGTACGTCATTTCCATAGTTTTTATTCATTCATAAATTCTTTGATCCGCTCCTGATGGTTCGCAAAGCCTTGATCACCACTGTATACAAAACATTCATCTCGCCGAAAATGTTCATGATTCCGCTAAACTGAGAAAGTTCACACATGATTTATCATCTCATAACACACATCAGCTCTCTGCAATGCAGAAATGCTCGAATTGAAGGGGAAAATTAGGAGTTATT
>NW_026938209.1:0-11591 GCF_032062105.1 Saccostrea cuccullata
TCTATATTTCAACCTTAACATAGACAAGAAACACTTCCCATTTTCTGCAATTCTTCCCTCTTCCCTTTGTTAATGATAATGTGCGGCATTGAGTTTCAATTCAAACTTATTTACATGTACATGGTATGGTACCGATAACCATTTTATGGCTAGGGATTAAGGAAGAATTTGAAATTTATTGAGATAACGAACAGTATTCATGCTCAAATGCTGATTAAAAATAATTGTGAGATGTTAATAGTTTTTGAGAATATTCCTGCTATTGGTTTCGACCCCATGTAAAATGGGTGTGGGGGTAATTAGTTTCCTTCAAGTACATTACACTCCTTTTGATTTTAAGATACTGTGTGTTTGTTAATTTAACATTTTTGTTAATAACTATTAAAAAACTTAAATAACAAGGCATCGCGACATCCCACACAATACAAGAAGAAAACACTTGATTGGTATATAAAGAATCATTTAGATATATCAGCGACAGATTGTCAATTTACAATGGCTGTTTCAGTTAACATGTCTAGATGATTTATACCAGTATTTGAAAAAAAAAGAAACCACGGAGTCTTGCCCATCTGTCTCACATTTAAATATTTTACTAGACAGAGACGTAAATGGTATCAAACAACCAAGCTTACGATAAATGTAATGACTTTAATTGTCCATTCGTCAATTAACCTCACTCATTCAGAATTTGAATGATTATCACCTGCATACAGGCTTAGGGTTTATATATCTCTCACTTAATTTGATATGCTAAGGGATACTCACAAAAGGAAATAATTTCACTATATGTTACTATATAGCTTTAATTAAATTAATTAATTAACTAGACTCTCAGCAGATAATTCATGAACCAGAAAATAAAGATTAATGCTTAGACAAAAAAAATTATATCAGAAAAAATTCCCCTGAAGCGGCTTTTAAGAAAGAAAATTGAGAGTAAACATATCTTCCCAAAATTACACGTGGGTTTCAGATGTTGAGAAACAGCCTACGCACCATCCAGGAAGTTGCATCTCGCGCACCTAAAAAAGAGTTCCATTTAATTCAGTGGCACAATTCTGCTAAAGATTTTATATTCCTAGTACATGAGTTCAAAATTAAAATTGTAGACCTAAAAACAAGTTGCCGAAAATGAAAAAAGAAAAAAAAAATGTTCTCTTTCTATATAGAACTTCATTTGACTAAGTTCATTTTGATTGGCTATTTCCTTGCGTAAGACCTTCAAGACCAGACAGGTTGTAACAAGGAAATTGATGTAACAAGAATATGAACTGGTTCGTTATAACAATAACATACATGAAGATAAATCAAGAATATGAATAGTTTCGTTTAAAGCAATCATTTTCTAAGTTTTGAGATTGAGACAATCAGCTTGTCAGCAAATACCACTTATTAATGAGTCAAATGCCGACTGACGTTTTTCATACTAATTGTTAAGTCCATTATTTATACACGGAATTGACGACGATGTTTTCAGTTATTTCCCAACCATGACAAGGAACACACGGTGGGTGTCCTCAATTGCATCTGATCCCTCCACTGATGTTTTGGAGGTCCATGTTTGCTATCCTCCTTTTTGTATTGTTTTATGGGCTTATGATCTTGTATACTGTTCGCTATCTCCATATGTTGCACTTAATGACTTTGTCAGCACGTACAATCTATCATTACAAAAGCCGATTGATGTATTTTGCTGTTTTCTTTATCAACATATTAAATACGTCGACGGATTTTCCCATCATTTCCCGATTATAACAATAAACACATGGCAATTGTTACTGGTGGGAAGGAGATGTTCACTCCTCTAAAGCACCTTATCCAATCTGTGATTTTTTGGAGGTCCGTGTTTTGTCCGCTTTTATTTTGTATCGTTCAATATACTTATGAGCTTGAAAACTGATCGATATACTGTTTCATTTATTTCATTCTGTTCATTTCTTTAATGCAAGACAACTAATCTTTACTTATTAAAGAGTAAAACCAATTTCTGAGTCTGTTTTAAAACGAAATTTGAAATTATAACAAATATTTCTCCGAAAACTCATTTCGTCCATCTATAAATACTATTTATATTCTAAATGTATGTTTTTAACACCATTAACTCAATTATTAACTCCATTGATGTTCAATTATTATCGCTTGTATATATCTATTTACTACCGATTAACAATAAAACAAACTAAAACAATTTTAAAACTTCGACTTTTACAAATCTGTTTTTAAACTTTGTTTTCCTCAAACAAACAATTAAATAAGCAATCCCATTGTCACTTCTTATTGCAGATAAGTGTAAGCACATCTTTGTTGAAATCGGAAAATACCCTAAGAAAACAATTCAGCACCATCATAAAATCAATTTACTTAAACTATAATCAGGCAGTACCTGATGATGGTACTTGTTCTGGTAACTGTGCAAGTCTTTTATATTACTAATACACAATACATTTTATTATCATAAGGTATATTCAACTCCTACATTCCTCTGCTCTAGTTAGTTACTTGTATTTTTTTCTCAAAATAACATACAACCATCCTGTCCAAAAACATCAATAGTTACAGAAAACGACCCTATTATCTAACTAAGAAAAAATCCAAGAAAGAGACACATTTTTATTAGATTAAAAATTATTGTTTCACTATTTATAATACAAGAAATAGTTTCACCATCTACGGTATCAATTTAAAACTACTTATCTTAATCAGTCGAAATTTAGAAAATATATTTGTCTATGAATGAAATTAATCATCAGCAAATTCAGCTATTTAAAAAAAACAAGACTCTTACCTGCATAGCTGAACCAAAAAGTGATACATTTTGATTCGCCGTAAGAAATCGTTTGTCCATTGATGCCCTCGTATATAACTTACCACATTATCTATTTCCATATAAAATGACTCATTCTTTTTAAATTTATATTGACATTCATGATCACATCCTCCAAAACTCTTCTTGTTTTTAATTGCACTATAAAAATCATACATGTAATAAAAATATTCCAAGTTTTGCAGAATCTTTTCTTGTTAATCCTTGTAGATAAATAATTTATATAGACGCATACATGTATATCCTCTGATTCCTCGATTTATACTATAGTATAAAATATAAAATTATATAAAAAAGTAAACCTAGAGCAGTGAAATGAACATCCTGCTCTCGTACCCAGCATCTGTTTTCTTCTGTTTTCATCCAACACGATCGAGTAAAAAACCGATGCGATACTTCCCTTATTGGGGATTACTAGAGTACTACTTCGCACGTAATCTTTCTATTTTCTCATGTCAACTTTAAAAAAAAATACTTTAAGTTATGTTATTTTTTGTTTATCTCAACCTGACTGTCTCGAGAAATTCTGTATTTTTTTCAATCACAGCACGTCAAATATTTGTGAAAAAACGTCCTAAGTAATAAAACAGATGAATATTTTTTTTCCCTGCTTCTCTCCATGCATTCATCTAAAACGTCAACAAAAACAAATATTCAAGAAAACTTACCGCATGGATTTAAGATAATTTAACCATACATATGTATAATGAAACAGCTATCGCTAGTTGTTAATCATTACGAATATTAGTAGCCCCTCAGAGTACAATCGGGAATTCTGACGTTTTTAGGTGACTAAATCATCTCAAAGATTTTAATAATTCAATAATTACTTACTAAAACTTTTCATAAAATATTTCATTGATAAACCATTGTATCTGCTATGGATAAAATGTTCATGTTGCACATTCATTTTACAATGATAACACGAAAATAAATACTTTGAGTAAAATAACCAGTATTTGTCCCCTGACAGCCATATCTTCAGATCAAATTTATCTACTGGATAATTAAACTCTGACAGACAGAGTCTCCCACATAAATCTTTAGCACAGCTGTATGTGCAGGTAATGCCATGGGTACCCAGTGGACAATCTGAAATAAATATTTCATCATAAACGAGGGAATTTAAAATTGAAGAAAGAATGTCTAAACAGAATTGAATCTTAACATTTTTATTCACCCCTACATTCTGCCTTATTTCTGGTACTTGTAGAGTTATTTAGAAAATGTTTGTTTAAAATCCTGCACAAGAATTTTGCACTCAAATACAACGTTACAAATTCTGGGTTCTTTTACTGGGCATTTAGAGTATTTAAGCAGTCTGAAGTCTTTTTGTGATGTCCCCCGTGACACAGGACCTTGGTTTCTTAGGTCTTAACCTAAAGGCCTGTGACTTTTATTTCATCATTCAACGTTTGTCAAACAATCTCTCACTAGGATTCCCTATTTGGCTTGACGAGGCTTGATGAAAAAATCTAACTCAAGCCTCACAATCACGATTCAAACCCCCTTCAGCACTAGACTACTCTGACGGGTGTAGTTTTAGAATAGTCATGATATTAAATTACTCATTAATAAAATGCTCTTCTAAACATTGTAATTCTTCCCCTTCTTATTGTCGTAAGTAAATATAATTATTTCCTATCTAGCTTGTAACACGAGCTTTGATT
This sequence comes from Saccostrea cuccullata, assembly GCF_032062105.1. NCBI lineage: Eukaryota > Metazoa > Mollusca > Bivalvia > Ostreida > Ostreidae > Saccostrea > Saccostrea cuccullata. Next base: position 4,498 of record NW_026938209.1, read on the forward strand.
GGTTACAAAGTCGGGTGTAAATATCCGTGCACCCGACTTGAGCCGGGTGTAAATAAACGTGACGTCACAATGCATACATTCTCTATGATAAAAGCTAAAAATCATGTTTACAAAGCATTTTTATGGGTACAAAGGAAATAAATTCGTTATCCAGGTCCAATCAAAGGTGTACGGGGATTTACCCCGGGTTGTATTCCATACACCCTTCGGCCTTCGGCCTCAGGGTGTATGGAATAAAACCCGGGGTAAATCCCCGTACACCCTTGATTGAACCTGGATAACTAATATTAATACCGACTAATCTTTTATACAAAATTGTGCACGGGCGAATCAAAAACTGAGAGAAAATTCACTAGAATTGTTGGTAAAATTATGCGGGAGGAAAAATACTTCATAAACAGTAATATATTGATTTAAATTGTGTTTTTTTTTTCAATTCTGCCACTTACTGATTTTTGTCTTTTTATAGAAAAAGATTTGCAGCCCTCCATTAACAAATGTTGGTGTCTTCAGATGAGTGAAACATCTTCGAGACAATTACTAGACAAACCTTGACTAGTGAAAGAATTACTAATTATCCATTTCTACGATCATGACAATGTTATCCTTGAAATTTTGACTTTTGAAGAAACTAAACAAGTCCTAAGTGAGAAAATAATGGATTAATCATTTATACGAAAAATTAGTGTACATTTAACTTAAAGATTGATTGTATTTACTAACAATGATAATCTATTGATGCAAGTACTTGCAAAAATTTGCTTTAAAACGAGTCTGTATATATTCTTGTTTTATCAATTTTTTATGTTAGTTTCTTCCCTCTTTTTAGGCATTGTTCGCACGTAAAACATGTTCTTTTACATCGAATGAAATCGGGGAAATATAGAACGTATGTAGATTACAAAAGAATATTGCTATCAAAGTAAGAGTTGTTGACGATTGAAAATTTGAGGTCATTACCTTTATCATAAAGCTTTGATGATAGATATAGGAAGGATATGGGGATAACAAACAGTATTTAATCGCAAAGTCCATAAAACAATACAAAATAAGAGCGGAGCAAACACGGACCTCCGAAACATCAGAGGAGGGATCAGGTGCCATGGAGGTGTGAGCATCCCCTGCCGATCGGTCACACCCGCCGTGTGCTCCTTGTCTTGATCAGAAATAACGGGAAAAATCCGTTGTCCATTCAGGGTATAAATAATAGACTACTTTAAAATTGGTTTGAAAAACTTCAGTCAGCATCTGGCTCAATGATAAATTGTATTTGCTGACAAGGTCATTGTATCGACCAAAGAACTTACGAAATGATGACTTTAAACGAGACTGCTGATATTCTTGTTTCGTCAACTTGCTTGTCAATAATTTACCTCGTTTTTTCATCGTAAAACATTTAATTATGAAATAGTTGTGTCTTACTCTGTTGTATCTTTTTTGCCAACTCACTTGGATATATCGAGTCGACATATGGACAGATATAAGTATTGCTGATTGATAATACGTATACGTCGTTGATATACGTATATATAAATGTCGAATTGAAGGCAACAACAAGCGTCCTTCTTCTCGTGTCGAAGTTACTGAATTTATTTTTCTTCATATGATTATTAAAATATGTATGTTAATCACAGGGCGCAATTGGCATAAATGGAGTTTCCAAAAGATCTTTTGAAGATCTTATTTCCTGAAACAAATTAGATATTGTCTATCAAAAACACAAGTATGTTATAATATCAACTTCAAAGTATACAATCAAAGTGTGTTTAAAACATAATTTTGCAAAAGAGTAATGACAAAGTAAATATATTTATAGTTCAATCTTTATTGAAAAACATCCGTGTACATCAGTACAGAATTTCATAAAAGATTTGTAGCTTGAATGTACATGTCAATATAATTATTTTGCATGTTGACAAACTTTTCTCGAATGTTCGAAAACTTTATCTTGAATGTCAGCTGCCGCATACTAAAGTGCTCGTTTAATTACCTGTTATCATGCCAAGTGTAAAATTCATTAAAGAGTCCATTTCTAATAATTTGTTATTATTATTAAATCGTGCGCCTTTCAACAAGAAAGAAATGGGAAAACGACAATAATGATATTATTCTCAATGAAGATTGCGTTTTCATTGTGAATTCCATCAGTCATGTTCACGAGATTCGTTGCAGAAACCATAAATTTTAAAGTCCTTGTTTTTGCAAAGGGACTTTATAAAAAAATTTCATATTCTCCTTTGAGATCAGTATCATCATTGTCGTTGTCGTTTTTCACTTTTATTCCACTAACAGTCATTTGAGATGGAGTGGATTTGACATATGGTACTTCCGGTTCCGGGATACCTTTATTGTCTTTTGAGATGTCATACAGAGGATGTATTTGGGAGAATCTCGGATCTGTACAGCTGTTCGGGTCTAGATGATTTGTATTTCTTGCAAAACAGTTTCAGTATCAGTGGGGGATTGGCTTCCACGACTCTCATATTCGTGCTCTGTTCGGTTTTCTGCTTAAGAGAAGGTTTATATTTCGTTTTGCATATTTAATCAATCAATGCTAAAATTTGTCTTATTTCATGGTATAGTACAATTAAAAAACTATATATTGACCTCCAGATGACACATATGGATATAACATTAAGTATTCAAGATCAAAAGTCCTTAAAACAATAATAAATAGGAGCAGAGCAAAAACGGACTTCTAAAAAATGAACAAGTATTACTGAGGAATCAGGATCCCCTCGTCACACCCGCTGTGTGCTCCTTGTCCCGATCGGGAAATAACGAAAAAAATCCGTCGTCAATTGAGTGTATAAGTAATGGACTAATAATAAGTATTAAATACATCAGTTATCATTTGACTCTTTGATAAATTGCATTTGCTGACAAGGTCATTGTGTCGACCAAAGAACTTTTGAAAAGATGTTTTCAAACGTGAGTGCTTAAATTCTGTTCCATCAACTTGTTTGTCAAAAAAATACCTCGTTTGAAAAATAGTTCATAGGAAGAGCATGCTCTTGCGTATCGAATCAACTGCTTTTAAAAAATCATATTGATGGAATAAGTATAATCGATATTGTCACGTTGTATTGAACATCTTAAAATAATACATTTGCTTCCTTATAAATACATATACATATCTTATTCAATGATTTTTGCAAAAACTATTGCTGCTTTTTAGCAGAATATATATACGAGGGCCATTCAAAAATTACGCGGACTGTGTTATTATTCGCTCTTGCAGACGTCATATAGTTGTGAAATTTCACAGAAATATGTATCTTTAAGATTCCAATAAATGTTGGGCAAAATTTATGTATTTTTAAAAAATTCTACGAAAATTATCGCTATGTTGATATCGCTGATGAAGAGGTACGGAGCATGACAAAAAATTTGAAGCAAAAGCATGCAGAATCCAAAATTTAACTCATTATTTTCCGACAATTCGTGATATTTTCGACAATTTCTCAAATGTTTCTTTAAATTGTTTTATTTTTATGTATTTAGATTTCTTACATGATATTTGAAGGATTAACAGAAATAGAGTGATTTTTCTCAAATGCGATTCCCGTGACAAAGACTGTGAAAATAACGTCTCCTGGATTGACGGCGCACCAGACTTTTGTTAACTTGCGTGTGATGCTCGAGATATCGGCAACATAGGTCCAAAATATGCATAATTAAACATGTAGTAAACTAGGGTATTCGTGACATTCGTCCGCAAATAGCGTTAGACCGTTAGACCTCAGTAAAGAGGCTATTTGAGAGGACAGGAAGATGATTATTGACGATAACTTTATCCGGACAGTTAAGAATGTGATTCAGAGTCACCGATATCATACTATATCTCATAAATACCTGCATATTTTTGTTTTAAAACAAAAAAAGAATATTCTTTACTTGTTTAATAGATTTTAAGCTTGACAAGAAATGGTGTTTGGATGTTGAGTAGATAAGGTAACTAAAACTGTACAGGTACTCTTGCAAAAATGTTGAGAAAATGAAAGCTCAATCACACATTTTTTTGTAATGCCTGTGACGTCGATGATTTTGCTGGGACATGACTAAATGATATGTCCTGATAAATCACTCAAAATCGATACCAATTTATAACATTTTGATATGAAATTTTGAAGATCATATAAGTAAAGATTCTTTGATATTAGGTGTGACAATTTGCCCGATTATGTCGTCAAATATTTTTCTGTGCAACAAGTCTGCGTAATTTTTGAACGGCCCTCGTATATAACCATGTTAATACCTGTCTGATCTTCATATAACTGATTTGCAAACGTAGATGATGCATTTCTTTTCAAGAACCTACAGAAAAGATACCCAATATGACTGATTAATTATTTAGTTCCCTTATAAGATCACAGTCAATATCATTTAAAATTCAGTGGGATATTGGACTACTTCCTTTTGACAAGATTAGAAGATGCAAAAATGTATGCTCCATTTTTGCGTATTAATTTATTTTTACCAAGATTTAAGGTAAAACAGCAATCCAATCAGGCCAATGCCGATAACAGATCCTATCAAAGCACATAGCACGTTAACCCACTCACTTTGACTTTCTGTTTCTTTTCCTACTATCAAATAAAAAATTCATATTGCATGACAGGAATAATCGATAAAAATATTGTATATGAGGTCTTTTTGGTACACATAAACTTTTTTTTCAGATTGGTCTACAATTGAACTCTAAGATTGATATTATACAAATATGGACTCAGTGTAGGTCAATATGCATTTATATTGACCCAGGATGACAGATATCGACTGACGATACAAGGAGTACATGGTACGGCATCATTTTTACCTTCAGGTCAAACAATCATATGTTGCCTCATACCCAGTCAATAACTATATAATATTGACCTCGAAACTTTTAAGGTCACATGCAGGTTAAAATAACGTAGTATTTATAGAAACACTGTTCGATCTCAACCAATTAGAAAGAGGGAATTTATTCAATCATATAAACATAACCCATGTTTAATGTTGCACATTTTTTTCTATGAGTTGATATAAATAAGTACTTTGATTATAATTACCAGTATTTGTCTTTGGACAGCCATAAATTATACTACATCTTTCTTTTGGACAGTCACACTCTGACCAACAAAATCTCCCATAAAAACCTTTGACACAGTTTTGTGTGCAGTTATCTCCATGGGTACCGAATGGACACTCTGAAATAAGTATGTTATCATGACAAGGGAAACAAGTACCACAAAGCCCGGAAATAATGACATTTTATTAGAAAAATTTTAAGTTTCAACAAATTTCTAGTAACACTATTACAATGTACATGTAAAATGTATACTACACTTCATTCTTATAAACTTTTTCACCGTTAGTTGATTAATTTAATGAATAAATGTTCCTTATATCTTCTCTTATGTTTTTAGGCAAATAAATAAAGCATAAATATATCAATAAAATATAATGATTGAAAATCGCTTTCAAATTGTGCAAAATAAGCATTCTTATCGTTTTTCGTCAATAAACATATGTCCCCCCCCCCGTGACACTTAAAAAGCTTTGGTATTAATTTTCGGTAATAACATTCCAAGTTACCTGTAGAAAGGAAAGGGGGTGTTTTTAAAATATATTCCGTTTTCCGTTGGTTTCTACAGTGAAAAACACACGTTTTCCAATTTTTTTTTCCTCTGGTTTTCCCAAATAAGTAATGTTTTATGAAAATCCATAAAATTCTCTATTAAAAAAAATATTAAAAACTCATCAAATATGTTAACTTTTGAAAATTGAAATGCAGGTAGGCGGGAGTGCAATATTATCGCTCGCAGTTCTTAATCTTACTTATGCTTTGGAAACTCTTTCTGATCTTTTGTGGGCAATTTTTCATTGATTAACAAATTGTTTTACTTTATTTTTCATCTGTGTATAACACGCTGAACTAAAGATATTTCGATAATTAATTTTTATATTCTTATGATTTATGATATAAACTATAAACAAAAAAATATAAATTGTGCTCACCAAGACAATTCCCATCCTGACTTCGGTAGAAATTAGGACAGCATCTGTGAACATTACAAATAAAAATTCAAGAAAAGATTTCAATGTATTACCGGAGTATATCGTTTTAAATTTCATACAATCTCCGTAGTAATATTTTTCACAAGTGATCGACTACAAACCTGTTTTCACATAACTTTCTGCAAACAGATTTTGTACAAATGTTTACTACAATTAAATAACAATATATCTGACTCCTGATTTTTATCAATTTCATATTAATTAGAATTTGACCTTTATATCAATAGCGTTTACATCTGAGTTCCCCTGTGGACTAAATAAACACAACTACCTCGTTCTTTTTTTCCTGATTTACCGACTTCCTTTGTGAGCACTGCGATTCCAGTCAAACGTCAACCAGGCAGTAATTGAAGGATCTTAGGCTGGGATGATTGTGATGTCGGGATCCACTTCCTTCGAGCTCTTTCCAAGTAAATTATAATCAATCTCAAACTAATGTAAGTTTGGGTACAACAGGCCATAACAGCCTTTCACCCTATCTTAGTTCTGCTGGACATGTTATTACAGGTGAAGTAAATACAGTTATAAATGGGGAATTTATATAACTTATTATAAAAGGTTCTAAATATAGGGAACCCCAATCCTTCAACTGGCGTCGGAATTTCATAAATATTATGGATTCTGTTGCAGATTACGCCAGGCGATGGGCCAGATGTGAAAAAAGACTACACTTTTTTCAGAATGGATTAAATGTATCAGATCCATGTTTAAATCAAGAATTAAAAGATAGAGGGGTAATTTGAAAAACATCGATCCTTCTGTATTCAATAATCCAAAAGTGAAAAAGGAATTAGATAAATCGAATGATCAGTACGCACTGGTCCCTACTGACAAAGCGGGTACCATTGCCTTTGTCTGTAAGGCTCATTAAAATACAAATTGCATTTTAGGAGAACGTGGATTTAATTCCACATGTAGTAATCCAACTTTAATCACAGTTCCCTTTGTAAGGAAGAAATTCTTCTAAATCCTATGTCAGTATTGAGAATCTTTAATATCCCAAAGAACCAAAGTGAATTTGAACTTCCATA
>NW_026938210.1:0-118488 GCF_032062105.1 Saccostrea cuccullata
TACGCATGTAATAATGCACTCAAAATAATAATTTATTCACACAATAATAGTTTTTCGTACAACGTTAATTGTTAACGCCCGTACGAAAACAAAAATTCAATTCAAATACGAAAACTTCACCATGTGCTTCTTGTAAGCACAAGTGAAAAAATATTAAATTGGTCAAATTGTAGGCTTTGCTACTAACGTTATAATATGTAACGCCCGTAACAACAGGTTCCTATATATTCCAAAATGACCAAATTAATGCATGAAATGTCACTTGTCACCTCGTCTTTCGTTAACGAGTGACAAACACTTGCTAGTTTAGCAAATGTAAATATAAATTTACCGGCGACGCCAATTGTCGTGTAACCGATAATTGCATACAATATAAATAACTGGCGCCTTACCTTATAAACAAAGGCGACAGTCAATGAGTCCAGGAATAAACAAACAAGGTAACAAAGGCAATAATGGAAACACAACTGGTAAAGTAAACTGGGGAACCGGGACTGAAGCTTCAGGATAATACTGGGTACCACGTGACATATACCCAGCATATGGACAGACCAGGGTCAGAGGTCATAATACATGTAGTAGGGAGAATGTGAAACAAGGCAATTTCACCACAATCCTTACGTCGCGGGTTCGAATCCCACTGCGGGACGTGGAGACCGGTCCTTCGGATGAGACCGTATAAACCGAGGCCCCGTGTCGCAGTAGGTGCTGGCACGAAAAAGATCCCTCACTGCTCAAAGGTCCTGAGTGCCGAGCATAGGACAACATTTGTAACCCTCCACCGGCAAGTGTTGGCGTCTCCATATGAGTGAAAAATTCTCGAAAGGGACGTTAAACAACATACAATCAATCAATCAAACTGGCCTAACTGTTGGGAGATGCACTACGTACTTATATGACGTCACAATATTACAGAAACTAAAATCCGCGAAACGTTAGTAGGCCAAGGAGTTAGAAGATCTTTTTAAAAATACAAAGATAAAAAGGCCGTATTTCCAGTTACCAAAGGTTGTGTGTTTTTGCTGAATGATTATACACGTGCACATGTTACGTTTTACCAATCGAGGCATCGAAATAGCTGACTTAGTGACTAGCCTACAACAGCACAGGGCCGATGACTGAGTGTAACGTCAGGCCTATAAGGCTATATCGTTCTTCGTGGTAAGTAGTTTGTACGTCTGTTCATAAAACAGTTTGTAATCATAGATAAATGTGTTTTTGTTTACTTATAAATAACATAAAACTCTCATTCAGACGACCGAATTAGCTACTTTCACTTTTGAATAAAGAGGCGTTCAAAAGATGGTGCATCGCAAGAAATGTAAATTTATGACGAATTAAAATAAATATACGAACAGAGTAATTTCAATCTATTTTTCCTTCACAATTAAAAAAAAATGAGGATAATAATTATTTGTTTCAGTTTTAAAACCCTCTCCTTGTCAGGATGGACATGTAAACTCGTCCATTAGTGCATTACAAACCAGTAATATACAGATGAAAGTGAATAGTGAAAAAATCTGTAAAAGAAAACTCTGGTAAGATTATGTTTCTTTTTTGGTTGTTTGTTTGTTTTTGTTTGAATGACACGGATAGTATATTCAATCAATTTTGAAAAAAGGGGGTGGGGTCTGGAGATTTTTTTTTAAAAGTAGATGTGCTAAAAAAATGCATAAAGATAATACGTCCAGTTGCAGGAATTTAAAAGTAATATGCCTCTGGTTATCCAGAAAATAAAATATTCAGTCTTGTGAAGGCTTGGGAATGCATATTTAATCTACCTTACATAATATATTGCCCTCATATTCTTACAAAGTCTTATAATTTGAAGAAATAAGTTTAAACTATTTGTGAACTATTCAGATCATAAACAGAGTTAAATTAAATGAAAAAATTGAAGAAAAAAAATTTGGAAAGAAAATGTAAAAACCAGAAGTCTCTGTCAAGACTGTAGCTCTACTGGTTTGTACTTATAACAAAGGATGAGAAAAGAAGCCATTGCCATCAGACCAAAACTGTAGGATGACTAGCGTTTTAAAGGAATTTCAAAGAAAATTCAATTTTGAGTAACCATGGCAACACCGTTCATCAAAATAAAAGACAAATGCACTATTTTATGTATCTTAGTGTAGTCTACTTGTGTGCCAAGTAATATTGAAATCAAATCAAAACTGTAGGAGGAGTAGCGTTTTAAAGAAATTTTAAAGAGTATTCTATTTTTAGTAACCATGGCAACACCGTTCATTAAAATAAAAACAAATGCACTACTTTATGTATCTTAGTGTGGTCTACTTGTGTGTTACGTAATATTGAAATCAGACCAAAACTGTAGAAGGAGTAGCATTTTAAAGGAATTTCACAGAAAATTCTATTTTTAGTAACCATGGAAACACCGTTCATTAAAATCACAAACCGATGCACTATTTAATGTATCTTAGTGTAGTCTACTTGTGTGCCAAGTAATATTGAAATCAGACCAAAACTGTAGAAGGAGTAGCATTTTAAAGGAATTTCACAGAAAATTCTATTTTTAGTAACCATGGCAACACTGTTCATCGAAATCAAAAACCGATGCACTATTTAATGTATCTTAGTGTAGTCTACTTGTGTGCCAAGTAATATTGAAATCAAATCTAAACTGTAGGAGGAGTTGCGTTTTAAAGGAATTTCAAAGAAAATTCTATTTTTAGTAACCATGGCAACACCGTTCACCGAAATCAAAAACCGATGCACTATTTTATGTATCTTAGTGTAGTCTACTTGTGTGCCAAGTAATATTGAAATCAAACCAAAACTGTAGGAGTAGTAGCGTTTTAAAGGAATTTCAAAGAAAATTCTATTTTTAGTAACCATGGCAACACCGTTCAACGAAATCAAAAACCGATGCACTATTTTATGTATCTTAGTGTAGTCTACATGTGTGCCAAGTAATATTGAATTCAGACCAAAACTGTAGGAGGAGTAGCATTTTAAAGAATTTCAAAGAAAATTCTATTTTTAGTAACCATGGCAACACCGTTCACCGAAATCAAAAACCGATGCACTATTTTATGTATCTTAGTGTAGTCTACTTGTGTGCCAAGTTATATTGAAATCAAATATAAACTGTAGGAGGAGTAGTGTTTTAAAGGAATTTCAAAGAAAATTCTATTTTTAGTAACCATGGCAACACCGTTCAACGAAATCAAAAACCGATGCACTATTTTATGTATCTTAGTGTAGTCTACTTGTGTGCCAAGTTATATTGAAATCAGACCAAAACTGTAGGAGGAGTAGCGTTTTGAAAAATTGTTTACAGACAGACGGACAGCTAGACAGACGGACGGACGACGGACACCTTACTATCGCATAAGCTCTTCTGGTCTCTGACCAGTAGAGCTAATAAACAGTAATGACCAGTAGAGCTAATAAACAGTAATTCTTGATTATTTTAAAAAGAAGATTACTTTAATTAATACTGCATTTCTTTTTCAGGTATACACGGGTTAAAAACTACAATATAGACCAAAGAAAAGAAAATGATAGAGGACCAAGAAAACGCTTTATAATATGACATTGAATTAATAACTCATATGCAGGACTAAATGTGTCACTTTATTTCCTACTATTGATATACTTTAGTAAAATATTTATACCATTATACATGTGCATATATCAATTGAATTTGTTTTGTGTACATCAGTTTCAGTCATGTTGGAAATTCACCAAATTCCCCGCAGTGAAAATTTTAATCAAATAATTAGAACACTGAGTACTTTGTTGTCAATAACAGCCAATATCATTTTTATCCTGGCATCTTTAATTTTATAAAATGAATAACACTATTGTAAAGAAAAAAGACAAACTTTCACCTCATGCACGTTAACGTTTCTTATGTCCATTACGACGCTTTATGGTTTTAAGATTATCTGGCCTCCTATTATTTTAAAGTTATCAATTTCAAATCAAAATGATATTGTTTATCATTACTGAGTATACATATTTTTGACATGATAAATATTAACAATCAAACGGGTATATTTTATAGACGTACAGTTTGTCAAAGTCAGCCAAGCGTGGGACTTCTCGATCTACTTTAAAGAAGGAAGTGTATTGACTGACTGTGCAGTCAATGCCTGCATTGACTGACTGTGCAGTCTGCAAATGCCTGCATTGAGAGACTGATGTGCAGTCGGCCAATGCCTGCATTGAGTGACTGCGCAGTCGGCCAATGCCTGCATTGACTGATTGTGTAGTGGGCCAATGCCTGCATTGACTGACTGTACAGTCGGCCAATGCCTGCATTGACTGAGTGATGTGCAGTTGGTCAATGCCTGCATTGACTGAGTGATGTGTAGTCGGCCAATGCCTGCATTGACTGACTGTACAGTCGGCCAATGCCTGTATTGACTGACTGATGTGCAGTAGGCCAATGCCTGCATTGAATGACTGTGCAGTCGGCCAATGCCTGCATTGACTGAGTGATGTGCAGTTGGTCAATGCCTGCATTGACTGAGTGATGTGTAGTCGGCCAATGCCTGCATTGACTGACGGGTGTGCAGTCGGCCTATGCCTGGATTGACTGACTGATATGAGGTCGGCCAATGCCTGCATTGACTGACTTGACATTGATAGACATTATAATGCACAATACCTCACTGAGCCTGCATTCATACTGCATAGTAATGGAAATCCTGCATTGGGGAATTGGGAAATGTAAATTATTTACATTCAGATATAGTTGTACAAATTCAGTAGCATTGCAACAATGCAGGTAAGGAGATGTAAAATGGAAAAATAATTCTAGTGAAAACATCTCCATCTGGAATTTCAGTATTTTCCTTTTACCAATTTAACCTTATTTTGCTCAACTTTGAAAAGTAAAATTTTGTCAATTCAAATGTGTGCTTCAGCATAGGTTTTTGTAAGGTGATCTTATGGATTACACTGAATCTAAAAATATACCGGGATTGCTTGAACTTATAGACTTTGAAAAGGCTTTTGGTTCAATATCCTGGACCTTTGTATATAAAGTATTAGAATTTTTGTGTTCTTTAAAAACATTATTGAATGGGTAAAAATTTTGTGCATCTGTACTTCAATGTGGAATTTTATCTGAACAGTTTTATATCCAAAGAGAATGTCGTCAGGGAGATCCCGTAGCACCATATCTGCTTCTTTGTGCAGAAATTCTTGTAATTATGATCAAACAAATTCGAAGCATTAAAGGAATTATTATTAACAAAACAGAACATAAAATATATCTCAATATGCTGGCTTGCCCTTGACGGTTCATCTAAATCACTTTTTGCAGCATTAGATACAATTGATTTTTTTCTCAAAGTTTACAGGACTTAAAATTAACAGCTCAAAAACTAAAATTGTTTGGATAGGTTCTAAAAGTTCTCTAATCAAGTTTTCCATCATTCTTGTTGGAAAGTTGAATGGGGTTATACAACTTTCAATTTACTTGGAATGAAATTAATTTTTCAGTAGAACTAGATAAAATTATTGATATATACTACAATGTTCAAATATTAAAGATCAAAGCATTAATTCAGCAATGGAAAAGAAGGATTCTTAAATAAATCCTTTTGGCAGAGGGTCAGTTCTGAAACATTAGTTTTACCAAAACTTAACCATCTGTTTATATTTTTACCAAATCCAAGTTAAGAAACTTTATCACTATTGAACAGAGAAATCTTTGAGTTTATATGGAAATCAAAATGTGATAAAATTAAAAGGAAAATTATTACTCAAGATTTTTTTACAAGGAGGATTAAAAATGTTGGATATAAATAACTTTATTACATCTCTTAAATGCTCCTGGATTAAAAGATTAACAAAAAGCAATCAACCGTGGTCAGATAATTTTTTGGCAATAAATGAAAAAGACATATTGCATAAAGCTTTTGATTTTGGTGAAGAGTTAGTGTCTTGCTTTATTGTAAAAAATAACAAAAATTTTCGGAAAGATGTGTTTAATTCATGGTTATGTTTCATGTAAACATTCAACAACGATTCATATATGAAAACTACGTATCTGAACGTACATGTACCTGTGAAGTACAATCCCAAAATAAAAATTAGAAGCAAAATAATTTTTGAAAAGACTTGGTAATTGAACGGCGTTAGAAATGTTTGTGATTTCTTAAACAATAAAGGAATTTTTTTAAATGTCACTGATTTTGGAAATAGATTTTATTTGTCTAATGCTTGTATTATGCAACACGTATAACAGTATTATCTGTGAAATATCCAGGTTTTTGAAAACAATGTCTATAGATAAATCATCTGTTAAGAGAGAATGTACCCCTTTTATTCCTTTTTATTTTGAAAAAATTATTGTATATGAAAAGTGCACTAAAATAATTAATAGATATTTGAATAGTAACAATGTCATTCCTGCATCGATATTAAGATGGAACCAGGAACTATCAGTGATTTTAGAATCTGATGTTTGTGTTCAAGATGTTTTTAAGGTTTGTTTAGGACCAACTATTGATACTTCTGCTGAATTGTTACAGTAAAGAATCCTTCCAGTGAAATTTTATTTGAAGAAAATTAGTATTTTATCTGATGATCACTGTACCTTTTGTAAACAGGATATAGAAACAACACAACATATATATTTGAATTGTACAAAAATATCTTCACTATGGAGAAATCTTAGCATGCACATATTTACAAAAACTTCTAAAAGAGTTTGGTTTAACACATGCAATATTATTTTATTCTTGTTTAAAATCAGAGGGGAAGTGTGAATGTGTGTGTGAATGCGACTAAAAATCTTATTATGTAACTTGACATGTCACTTTTGAAATAAAAAAATATATAAGGAAAATATGGTTAAAAATCTTCTACTCAAAAACAGATAAGTCATGGTTGGTTGTATCATCAACTGGTCTAAATTCAACTCTGTTCACATGATGACCCTCGGGGGTAGGGTGGGCGAAACAGCAGAGATCAGCAAAACCCTGATTGGTCAAATTTGAATGGAAGCATTCTCGGGTTGTGTAGATTACAATTTGTTAAAATTATGAGCCTGGGTTAGGGTCGGGCCCCAATAGGGGTCAAAATCTTACATAAACATATCAAGGAAAAAATCATTTAAAGTCTTCTTCAAAAAATGGAAAAGCCACGATAAGTCATATTTCTATGAAAACAGTTGGTGCAGATTCAGGTTTGTTGAAATCATGACCCCGGAGGTTGGCTAGGGTCACGATGGGTGATCGAAGTTAAAGAAAGGAATACATAGGAAACTCTCCTTTCTAAGAACAGCTAAGCCATCGTAGGTCATATCCTAATTTAAGCAACCTCAGATATAATTGATTCAAGTTTTTTGTTCAAGTCATTACCCTGGGTGCACAAGGGGAGATCAAGGTTTCACGTAGTAATATATTTGGAATAGAAAAGCTATTATTAGTCATAATGATATAAAGGCATCATCAGATAGTGCAAAATCAAAATTAAATCAATGTGTTCAAATACAGGCAATTGGATAAATAGAAAAAAATCTTTTGTTCAGCAAAGACGTTCTGTTCTATTGATATGGACGCATCATCACGTATTTTAAGACTCAAGTACCCCCGTTAACCTTTTCCCTATCTGTTTGAATAAAATATATCTTTGGGTGCAATATGCAGGAAGTTGTCATTATTTTCAGGACAAAAATAAATGAATAAATACATCAATTTGTACTTCTCTCGTCTGTCGGAAGACCTTTTCATAGCTTTGCTCTAGTTGTACTTAAATTATTTTTAACAATATTTAGAGTACAACAGTGATCCTTTCTTGAGATGAAAGCGCAAACACATGTAATTGTAACTTTTATTGTTTTTCATTGTCGTAATATATTTATTTTAAAGTTAACGTCCATAATAATTTATAAGTATTTAACAATCAAATACATTATGCTGTCTTCCTTGAAAAGTATTATTTAATTAAGCCAAGTGCTTATAAATTAAATCTACTGTTAAGTTCTAAAAATATTAAAGAACACTTAAATTTGGGAAATATTTTAATAATAAAGAAACTTTGAACTTGAATATGAAATACCTACACTTCCACCCCTTATTTCCTTTTGATTTTTTATTTTTAATAAAACACAATTCTGTTTAATTCATATTACGGTAGTTGTGAGCGGTCATGAGAAGATTCTTACTCATTCTATATACCTGATCTTATCTTTGTTGAATCTTGAATTCCCAAGGGTCCTTTATTATGACCTGTTTAGAGTCTTGTTTTAATTATATTTTCTGTTCATTTTTTTTTTTTTAAATTGAAGATTTCATAGTCATTTTTCATGAAACAATATTCTGAACAAAATTTCATGAAGTCTTTGGATAGGCGAACAAAATGCCTACTGGTGAGGAATTTGCTTAAGTTACGTGTAGTGCGAAAAAGTCGTTAATATTGTTCAAAATCTGAAGTATCTGATTATATTTTAATACTAATGAGATGCCTTTGTTAAAGACAGCTTGATGCCCTTCCCCGTGCTCTAGATAAAATTTAACTATTTATTAAGAATAACTTATATTAAAAAAAGAATGAGGAATGAGAAGTAAAAGAGGCAACAGCAATGTTCTAATTTTCTTTTATCTTATTCCTTAAGAGGTACATGTACCGACTTAAAATAATTTTTTCAGCGTTGCTATTTCGTAACATTACTTATGGTATATCGTGAATGAAATTAATACATATGCAGATAATTGTAAGCCCTAAGAAAGAGAGAAAGGACAACTATTTAAATAGATGTTGGTCTGCTAATAAGGAAGTTAGATTTTAAATGATAAATTGATGTACATACCGTATCCAGATGAGAGAGTAATCCCCATTAAAAGCATGGAATGCAACTTAAGGGACAACATTTCTTTGTTTACAAACACTTAGTTTTCTGACAAGGAAGTTCAAAACATCTAATGACTATACTTCATACGGTGAAACATTTCCGTCGTAATTGCAGCCCGGAGGACCGGGCTGCTCTATACATATAAGTTTAAGTGTTGGTGTATGGTGATTGGGGTGGGAGAATTTATTCAGAATTAAAGATTTTATGAACATTGAAAAGATTGTTAATCAGGATGTTCTTTCCTTTTCTAAATTAGGAGATACATATTATATTTACTTCTATAAAGTGAGTCTGTAAAAATAAATATGCTTTATATATTTAATATATAAAGTTGCTTATCATTTACTATCGAAGAAACGACAGATCCCTTTTTTTTAGAACATAGAATTTTACTTCTCGCATAAAAACGTACTCTGCATAGTTCATGTTTTATATTCTAAAATTGAAAAGTAATACATTTTTGAATATAAGTGATGCATGTGTCTAACTTCAATTTATATTTTTTTTTTGCAGCCAACATTTAAATGAGGAATTGATCAAGGTTAAAATGGTATCGTTTTTGTTCGATTTTTATCCGACTATAAGTTTTCAAAATATTCGCGACTATCGTCGCCATCAATTAGACGCATGCCTTTTCACCCATATCAAAGCGGTTTGATGATCAAGACTCATTTCTATTGTTTACTTTATATATTTCCCGGGCGACAATTGATGGTTACATCAATGTTTACTTGTTGACTATTGTTGCACATTCAATTAATGTAAACCACCGTCAAAATACAAGGACTTGTTTAAGTGCATATTTTACGCAGATCATTTATCATAAAACATAAATGAAAGCAATTTATCTACCAAAAAGAATTTACTTGTGTGTTTTTTTCTAATTCACAATCGTTGTTTATATCTTCTAAAAAAAGAATAATTAGAATTCAAATCTCGGGAACAGTCACTTCCTTGTGAAGAAGAACAATCCACTTATAGTGTCCCCTTGAACCATCTTCCGTAACGGTTACAGTGTGTATTTTTAATGTATAATTGATAAAGCCGTACTTCCTTTGGCTTCTTTTCAGATAAAAAATAATAGTTGTCTTATTTGAAATATATTTTTCATTTATATTTTAGTTGACATCAGATCTTTCATTCTTTTTTATTTATTTTTTTACAATGAAAATTAAAAAAAACTTCCTTTTCTTTTTCTTGGAAAACAAAAGCTAGTTTGATAAAGTGTTTTACATAAACACTCCCACCACAAGGGAAATTTTAATGATATACTGTGGATCATCAACATTTGCGAGGGCATATTTTCGCGGACTGTTGAAATTTACAGGTTTTAAGTGCGTAATTTCGTGTACTCACTTATACCTACAAAAGGAGAAATGACTTTAATACCCTAGATATCAAGTCATACAGGATGGTTATTCGTGAATGAGATGTAGCCAAGAGAATTGATCCATCAAAAATTAACGAAACCTGGGTTTATGTTTCGACCGAGTCGTATCTTTGTCTCTCACAATATTAGTAAAAGCCAAATAATAGGAAGACTCAGCCAGAACTTAAAATACTCTACATGTAAACTTAGCTATAAAAAGCAAAAATGGGTTTAAAACATTAATATATCTTTTTCGATGAGGTGGTTTAAAGGGGCGGAAGAAAATACAACAAATTCTTAAAGACTCTATATGTACATTTTTCCGTAGAATTCATAAAAAACTGAAATTTACGTCATGTTTTTGACGTCATTTCGTACATATGACGTCATTACTTATGAAAATATTTAGTGCGTTGAAGTCAGCATATACCCCCTATTTAAGAACATAATTAAGTAGTTCTCCATCAAAGTTTGGTTTGGGGGCAAATATCGGTTATTACCGAATAAAGTTCTTTGAAAGCTTTAATACTAACTGTTCAAAAATTATTGCCAAGATTAAAGTAATTTAACAACTGGCCCAAACCCTAACGTTAAGGTCAAAAGTTCAAATATATTCATACAAATCAAAAGGTTCTATCACTACACACATGAATGTGAAGTAGGAAGGTCATAGCAACGACTGTTCAAAAGTTATATCCAATGTTAAAATTTATTTAAAATTGGTTATATTGTGAAGGTAGGTCAAACTTTGAAGGCCAAGAACAATATGTCAAAATTGGTGATATAATGAAATCATATTTGAAAAACGAAATTCATAGCCCCACCCATTCAAAGGCTATGAGTAAGGATACAGATTTGTGGACAAACAGACAGGCAGACGAACGGACAGATTAAAAAATATACATTTATACCATCGAATCTCATGTGTCTGGTATTTTTTCTTAAATATTTCAAATGCATTCACTTACAATAGCTGCAAGCTTTTCCATCGTCGACCTAATATCACTTGTCTAAATCACCTGCGGTGGTGTTTCTGTTTCCTTGTTGTTTAAAAGCAAGAGCATAATCTTCGTACAAACAATTTATAAACGTAATCTGGCTACTAACAAACAAGGTGAAGCAAAAATATCCACAGTCTCTTTGAAAGTCAAAATGATGCAAATTCTATGGTCGACACAAGAACTACAAAATTCTGCTATAAATGATTGATGACTGACGCTTATAATGTCTATTTTAACATAAAACATTACTAGGACTAGGCATATAACAATTTTAAGATCATTATGACCAAACTTTCCGTTTTTCAAATCACTAAGTGCACATGGCAGGTGTTGGGGATCAAAAGGGGGTTTTTACTCCTTGGCATCTGATCCCACATCTGATGTTCCAAGAGACCACTATTTTACTTAAAATTTGCTTTTCTCGAAAGAAACATGCAATATAAGTAATAAAAACTAATAACGGAATGTTTTTTTCCATCTCTTAAGGCCAGTCAAAACAAATTACAAGGTATAAATTAACATATAATATCAGTCAGAAATGTAAAGAGACAACGAATCTCTCGTGCTAAAAGCAGAACTTGTAAAGAGTTCAATTTCTGAAAAACAATAAAGTTGCAAAACCATAGGGGTAAAATGAAATTCAATTCGCATGAAATAAACTAACAAAGGGTATCATGATCAATGATAAGATTCCTTATGTTTTTGTTTGTATGTTCTTTAATGTCCCTCTCAAAAATTTGATCATTCAAATGAACATGCCATCATTTGCAGGTGGAGTGCTGTAGAAATTTTCCTCTAAAGTCTGCACTTACTGCCATTAAACAGGAAGGGGTCTACCGCAACACAGGACCTCGGTTTATACGGTCTCATGCAAAGGATTGGTCTCCAAGTCCCACAGTGCGATTTGTACCTGCGACGCAAGGATCAACTCCTTACTACGCGACTAGAGCACACGCTCTAACAACTGCGCTACGTGGGTGACCAGTTGGAATAATGAATTTTGATAGTGTTGAAAAATGGTTCATATACATGTACAAGTATGTTATTAATACAAACATAACGTTCATTTGCGCTATGAAAGAAATGCATCTAAAAACCTGCAAAGGATTAATCTTATAGCACTGTTTAATCTTTATTTTGGCAGCAAATAATGACAAAAGGCAAAGTATAAGGAACTCATAAATTCAGTGCAATATCACGAACGTAATTTCAGAACAGTAACTTCCACTTCCTGGTGAATTCAAGGACCTTTTTCCGTTTCTTTTTTTGCATATATTTATGCTTTGATGCACAACTGGAGGTCACAGTAATTTCCTTGTTAATTAAAAAAAATAATAGCGTACATATGATATCAAAAATATTGAAATTAATCATAATGTCAAAATAGGTGAAATTTTCAGTTTGAAATACTTCCACCACTTTTTTCACCAAAAAAATTACAACTAAGATAAAAATTACAAAAACCAAAAGTCTTTGTTTAAAGATTTATAAAATATATTATCATTTACGATACTGTCAAAATAAAAATAAAAATAAAAGAACTCTGAAGACATTTTTTTGGAATGGGAGATTTTTTGTCTAAGCCTTAAGATATTTTTTTTTGTGTGTGTGAAAAGGGCCACCTATAAGAATGATTGGGTTTTCCCCCCACATGTAAATTTTCCAAAGAGGGAAGGAAATATGTTCTTCTCTGAAATCCATATTACCCATTTGTTTTTCTTTATAGTTTTATACGAGTTTAATGCACACATTCTAATTCATTTTTTTTTTGGCTTTATACATGTATATGCAAAATAAGTGACATCAAAATAAAATTAAATGCGAGACATCTCTTTAAGGTGACCGAAATGATAAACATTCCATGTGGGTTTGACTAAATATTCTTTCTATTTTCAGTCAATTCATCTTGCCTATTAAGAGACGCAACTCCCGTCTGCACATGGACATGTATAAAGAACAATACATTTCCTCTTCCATCTCGTATACTGTATAAACCTGAGACACCAAGTCAAAGGTCTAATTGATCAAAAAATGTTTACATTAAATAGATTAAAGATTAATCACAATGACCCATTTTAACAGCAAAATAAAAAAAAATTAGAAAAATGAATTAACAATAATTACCTAAGATTGGTTTTTATTTTTAAGGATATCAAAACCATTAAAAATTGAGTTTTCACAATATTAATCTAACTTTAAAAAATACGAAACCCTTGAAATAAATTATTTAAAGTACTAGTACATTAATTCGAAAATGAAACAAGTTAGTTTTAAATTTCTTTTTAATGGAGCATACGGAGAGCGCTGGTGATGGGGGGGGGGGGGGGTGGGGGGGGGGGGGGCGTTAATTTCCGAAAAAAAAGTATTGTGGTGTTCGATATGTTTTATCTATTTTAAATTTGCACAATCTCATGGAACTAATAGGACTAACAGTCAATCATAAGCTACTTTTCACTTCAATTTTTTTCACAGCTATTAGACATTTCCAGCAATAAGCGCCAAGGGCTCGGACTCATACTCTGCAAGTTTTTAAAAAGGGTTATAAAGCTATAAACTAAATATGGCGTATCTGAACTAAAAAAGTAAAACCCGAGAATAAACAAAAATTAAGATAATATTTGCTACCTAAATTCAAAATAAAATCACCGATTTTGAACCCAAATATCATCCCCATATTTCTATACATGTAGGTTAAATTGACTTTAAACTGTTTCGGGAATAAATCGGCTATTGTTTTATAAATCTCGGATTTCTATGTAACGAGATTGATTTAAATAAAATCATTGTGTTATTTACAGGAAAGTCCTATATTTATATAAAAAAAAGTAACAAAACAAAGAGAAAGATCATTATAATTTTAGTTAGTCTGAACTTATAAAAAATACGCCATATATGACTTTAAATGCCACATATTACGTTGCTTTATCTAGGAAACAGTGTTTTTGTTGTTTGTAAGTAAATCAAATTTTGACACGCCCCTTAAAAATTTTGAAACAACTGTCAGAGTCAGTGTGCTAGTACGGCCTCGAGATCGCGAAATCTGGAAATGTCTATTAGAGTTTCCTCCCTTTGTCTAGCACTTTGCATACACACTGTCATTCTGCACATTCTCAGATACTACATCATAGCAAAGCTGGTATTTATCCCGATAAATAAAGACAATATGAAATACAGGGCTCTAACTACTTATAAAGATAACAGTCACTGTTTCTCATTCACCCTATAATGCGGATTCTTGAATTGAATATTAAGGACAGATGATACAAACAAACTATTGTTAAAAAAAGGAAAATAAAAACCCATGTTTGATTTAAAAAAAAAAAAGTCATGTTTAAATGAGTAAAATGAATAATTTTCACCGCGTAGTTTTTAATTTTTTATTTAATTTTAAGAAAAATGGAATTTGAAGTAAAAAAATATTTGTGTAGATTAATAAGAAGGGTTTCAAAAGGGCAGACTTTTGAACGTCACAGACGGTTTACAATTTCTTTATATTCTAGAAATTTATTATTTGCATCATTTGGAATGAAATTAGGCCACAAATATGTACCAATCTAGGCATCCATTTTTTGTTTGTATCATCTGTACTTAAAGCTGACATGAATTCTTAAAAACGCAACTTTTTCATCTATGTACGACTTGTTTCATACCAACTATAGCCGTATTCCGCCATATTTCTTTCAGATACCTTGTCTTATTGTAACGATATATACCCGAATGCCCTCGTTACACTTGAATGATTTTTTGGTTTGGCTATCGACTTGTGCACATCTCCGATGGTAAAACACATGGGTTGATCAAGACATTTCAAAACCACACAACATAATAATCATATTTCTGAATAATTATAGATTCGAATCAAATGTAATAGAAAAAAGAAAGAAAATGCAAGTTTGAAAGAAAGATTTAGTTGCACGAGTACGCATTTTTACACTGCGCCAATTTATGCAGAATAAACATGAAATAAAAAGCACTAAAACCCGTGAACTCACTTTGAAATTATTATCATTTGAATGGAACAAAGCAATCAGCGTCTTTGATTTGCAGGTTTTATGCAGACTTTGATGCATGTCGAGAAAACGCGTCGAACGCTGTAAACGTACCCATACCTGGTAATAAGATCACTGCATCGGTTCGAAGATGTGCACAAGTCAACTGATATACACTCTGAATTCCATTTATTAAAATATGCATCACAAAAAAGAAATAAACTCCATAAAAACTCAATAAACACACTGTATCTACTCCGTACAGTCTAGCGCGTCGATACACTTAGTCCGTGCTGATCAGATTTTGGTCAGGGATAATATCAAGAGTGGAAAAGAGTGGTATTTGCACGGCTGAAATGGGGGGGGGGTGTTCTAAAGTATAATTATAACGGCTTCGTAAGGTATAACTGAAAATTGTCTATCTAGTTCTAATAAACATTCTTTATATAGTCTGCAGTTTTTTTGCATCTCAAAATTCATTTGTCAATTACAACTGATTATTTTAGTACTAATCTCAAATCTAAACCAAGTAATTTGATATACGGTAAATATTTAGTTCAAGACTTAAAAGCATTTAACCAGAATACAAAAGTTTAAGTGTACATCAGTACGTTCTTTAACACACACGCGGAAAAAAACATCCCCCTTTTACACTGATATTGAGACATTTGTATTTTTAAAGGAGGGGGGGGCAGAAATAATTGACATGGCCGTTACCTAAATATTGTTGGAAGACAGACATTTCTGCGAATTCCATTTTTTAAGATTTTTTATTGTCTAACTCCGACCACAAAGTATGAACATTTTTGCGGAATGTGGCTGTTTTATAATTATTACAGGAAGTCTTTCGAGATTTCAGTATCCCTGTCTGACAGTCTAGTCTTTTTTAAAAATAAAAATAGTTTCTGTTGCAATATTTGGGAGATACTTTTAAAAACTTTGGTAGGGAAACTTGGAACCTGGTGGAATACAGATAATTTTTAATTACTCTTTTATTCATTGAACTCTCTCGCTCTCTCTCTCCTCCTGAAACCATCTGTAAGCGCAATAATAGATATAAAATCATATGTATTTTGTGCTGTACCATTTATTACATCTTGGGACAGATCAAAGATTTTTTTTTTTGTCAGGGGGGGGTGTCGAAACTTGTTCAAAAATTGAAATAATAATTTTACTTTTGACAAGAAAATAAATCTAAACGCCGAAATTGAAAGGAAAATACATGTAAACGTGAAGTCTACATCATAGGAATGGGAACATTGGGAACTTTCTCAAATACATGTACCTTCTCAGGTAAGGAATCTGGACAAAAATTATTTAGACAAGAGGTATAAAAAAGCTAATTTTTGGTAGAATGTGGAACTCTCATCGGCAGTTTGCTTTCCCTTCCTATATGCTTCGACTATTAATAATTTATATCCAACCCAGATATTTTTTGACATGCAAAAAACCCCCCGTAAACTCGCCCAAACTTCAAAACCTATTTCGGGTGGGGGGGGGGGGGGGGGTAGCCGATGACTTCTAATGCTTCAAACCTTAGCCTTTTCATACCAATTTAACACAAATTCGCGTTTACTAGGGAGTCTGCGTTTTTCGAGGGCGTTCCTACGTAACTTTTTTTCTTGCTTTAGTAAATAAATTTAATAACCTTGCAAATCCCAGGGGAGGGGGGGTCCTAACCCCCTCTAGATCCGCGCATGGCACTCATGCATAGAATCACACCACAGCCACTTCAATTTATATTGATGGGGGACCTCCACAATCAGTTGACAAGCAAAAAAAAAAAAAAAACAAAAAAAAAAAAAAAAACAAAAAAAAAAACAAAACAAAAAAACCTATGCAACACACTCTATACAATCCTTTTTGGTAGGAGATAAAGGAGGCTTCCTGTAACTTTTCTGTTCAGTACATTACTTTTGAATGCTTGAATCTGCGTATTTTCCTGCAAACAAAAAAAGTGGAGGGAGCTTCAAAATCAAAATTTTAATTTATTTAAAACTGGGGCAAAGATTGTTCTCAGAAAAAGTGAGCCCCCCCCCCTCCATCTGCATACTACGGGAACATTTTAAACCTTTATCTTTACCGAATCGAAATATTTCATGCATACTTCTTAAAGTTAGTTACTTCTGAAAATGGTCCAAAAATGGTAAAAAAGTTTGGAATCTTCCTTGCATGTTACTCTTGGGTGGTCGAAGCCATTAGACAGGGTTACCAAGACAAGATAGAAATTTGTTCCCATTGTAATTTAAAAGAACTCAGAGGTGAGTTTCATTACATACTAAAGTGCAGCTCGCTTCTTTCAGAAAGAATGCAGTGCTTAACAGAAAAAAAAGCATAAAATTTCAGAATGTGATTAATTTTAAACACATTATGAATAACAATAAACACTGTTTTTTGAGAAAATTGTGCTCGTTTATAAAGAAAAAAAAAATGCCCCCGCCTAAATTCCCATACTTCACATTTATAGCAACGTCAATTTTTTTTTGGTTTAGTTTCTTATTCACTCATGCTTTATAGATCTACTGTTATGTATAAAATCACCTATATATTTTTGTGATTTTTTTATACTGTTGTAAAATGGTGAAGAGATTCAAATAGTTGATTGAAAAATGATTGAAGGTACGCGGAGGGAAGTAAATCCTCGAAAATGTACAGATCTAGAGAACTGAAAGGACAGAGATTTTTTTATTTCTTCAAATTATTCATATTATTAGACGTATAAATATCTATACTCTATATTACAGAAAAAAAAACATTCTCTCTCTCTCTCTCTCTCTCTCTCTCTCTCTCTCTCTCTCTCTCTCTCTCTCTGTATGTGTGTACAAAAATAAAGGCCGGGGGTTCCAATCCCTGGAACCCCACTCCACCTCTGGATCCGCCAATGAATTCTATTTTGATTATTTATGTACCATAGAATCAAACTCGTTTATTGTGTATAAAATTATGAAAATAAGTTTAAATCAAGTTATATAAGGTCTTTATTTAAAAAAATAAATAAATAAAGCCAAATACACATTATTTATAATGAAATATTTGATCGTAAAAAAATCCGATCTTTTCAGAGTGCGTTATGCATTTTTTTTTACCCCCCCCCCCTTTCACGGGAGAATCTCGTCAAAGGATGAATGATTCGTAATGTTGCATGCTATAAAATAAATTTAATGTAATTAAGCCATGTCTAAAAATTTTGTTTACATTTACATATACAGACAAGAGTAATATTTATTTTTGAAAAAAAATTGCACTTTTTCAGTCAACCAAAATACCAGTAAGCTTTCCACCTTTGAAATTTCCCCTGACCAAATAGACTATCGTCGTGGACCACGTGTGTCCAAGTGCTATGTGGTGACAATTTTTTACTGTTCAGTTAGCAATGGATTACATGAATTCAGAGATGCATATTTCAATAAAAGTAAAATATGATATTTCTTTCAACATGTGCACATCCCTGTAACGATAGCAGTATTCAGGTAAATATCTTTATCATTGCGTTCGATGCGTATTCTCGACCTGCATGCGTGCATATCCAAACGGCTTTTGCTGTTTTCCGTGTTATTTTTTCTAAATTGCAGCAAATGCATTCAAAAATAATTTACTTCTCAGTATAGTTCTAGTTTTTGTTGGAGTT
The DNA here is from genome assembly GCF_032062105.1 of Saccostrea cuccullata. NCBI lineage: Eukaryota > Metazoa > Mollusca > Bivalvia > Ostreida > Ostreidae > Saccostrea > Saccostrea cuccullata. The sequence goes on from NW_026938210.1 coordinate 18,818, forward strand.
TAACTTTTAAAACATGTATTTGGTCAGTTTATGGATTTATGACAACTATGCTATCGGAGATGTGTACATGTCGACAGCCAGGCTAGAAAATCACTCAAGTGAAACAAATGCACCAGGCTTTATATAACAGGTACACTTGGCCAAAAATTTTCAATTAAATATGGCGGAATCGAAGAAATATGGCGGACAAAGGCGTACAGTAATGTAGTAAGTCGTACAAAGATGAAAAATGATGCCTTTTTAAGAGTTCATGTCAGCTTTAACCAGAATATATTTGTACTAAGGAATGAACAGCAATAAAAAAAAGTGTAAACGGTTTATGTATATATATATGTAAGTAAAAAGGTGCAAAAAACCTCACTATTTACACCAAATCAATGAAACTGAATTCAAAATAACTTGATTTGAAAATTATAGTAGCAAAGTAAATGATAACGGAACTAAGACTGACTGCTTTGTATTTGGGGAACCTCTGTAACGATCACCGTTACAATTAACGCTAGTTTCCCTTTGAATCAGACAGATATCGTCCTTTTTCCTTTAGCTTGTAGCTGTATTTCCTAATTGAACAGGATCTTGCTTTACTGGGTTTCCCAACTCGTTTGGCGCTCCCAAGCTCTATCTTTCCAGCAACTCCCAAATTTGTTTTTACAAATATTTTGAATGAGTAGTCGGCAGTTTTCAAAGTCAGTTTCCTCAATGTTGAAGAAAAGTAGATAATTTTTCAATTCACTGCATTTAATATTAAAAAGTTCATCTTACATTTTGGCATTGTCGCATGCTATTTTATTGCTCTCGGTCTTTAATTTCTCAAATTCATGTTGTAGATTTGTTATTATGTTGGGTTTGAAGCCTTTTTTTAATTTTGGCCATTAATTTCTCTAACGATTTTTAGCCGGGCTTATAGCCGGCTTATGTGATCCTGTTCAAGGCAGGATGTTGACCCCATAGTCGCCATTTTAAAGTTACGTGCAAAAATATAGTTCTATACTCTCAACCGCTTTTGAGATAATACAAACGCTAAATAAAGCAACAAAAATAAAACGAAGTTTTATATATATAAATAAACATTAGTAGTAATGACTTTGAAAACTTCAGTCCGAAGTCAAAGAACATAGTTCATTAGCGTAAGGATTTTTGATAATCAGTGTTAATCGTAGTTCTCTACGCATACGAGGTAAAGCAGGAGAGGGAACCAGACTGGCCTGTTTGTTTACATTCAGCTGCGGTACCAGATTAATTCTGATTCTGACAAAATCGGACCGTGGTATTAGGATTGAAAAACTCACTGTCAGTATCTTATCATTTATATTGATAGTTTTAAAATAATTTTTTCATCAGAATATAAACGTGATTCGTGTAAGAAATTCATTCTACTCTGTAAATGAGCCCGGCTCTCTGTACTTCTGAGTACTTTGATTCAGAAGAGTAAAGGTCTTCAATCTTTTTTCGATTTATTTTCTAAAACATTGACTCTGTTTGTAAGATCAAGTATAGATTTTTCATTTTTTCAATATTTTTTAGCATTTAAGTATCAAGTATGATCTATTTGATCTAGTTTCTGCTTTTTAATCTTAATGTCACTGACTTGTCTTACTATTTCCTTTGACCATGGTGGAGCTTGACTCATTATCTGGTAATCTATGAGTGGAGATGCAGAAATTGCACATATGGGAAAGTGAAAGGGATATTGTGGCATACCTGGACGTTGTTGGACAGGAACAGGTGCACAGGTAGGTGTATAATAGGGCATATCTTGACCATGCTGTTGATTATCTGACTCTCTTCCTAGAGTGTGCGCTAGTTATTCACTCTTACCCCCATTGACGTTATGCATAGCCCCCCTTGAACTTCGCTATTTGCAGGTGCTATTGGACTTAAATTCTGAACAATCTTTTGGGAAATAATTCTAAATCCGTGCCTAATGAACTAATGTCTGATCGTCTACGTTTGTTATCAAACTTATCAGGATTAGTGTTTGACTGGTCATCCATGTAAACAAAATCCAGTCACAGTTTATCCTTCACAATGTTTCTATATAAATATATATAGAAAACACCAGTTTGGTAACATACACAAGTCATACCAATTGTCCAGCTAACCGTGAAAAACAATTTCATAAGACCTTTTATGAGTAATATCAATTGGTTCAGTTGAAAACAAAGTATCAATGCTATGATATAATTAACTCACAGAATCCCTGGGACTCCCTGCAGAACCACAATTTCAATATTTTTTCTCTCTGTCCGAACACTTGACCACCATAACCACATTCAAGTGTTGATGACCTCCCTTATGACGACACCATTATACAATTATGGACTCAATTTTGTGTTGAATACGAGAGGCTTACATGACGGGTAAGAATGCCTACCATATTCATGTATCCACAAATACACATAACAGAAAATTTACTAGCTGCAGATCTGTAGCTGTCCGAAAAAATATATTGATAGACCGGAGAGCTACAGTGCCACCCATTGAAAAAACTGTATATTTATTGCGCATAAAAACGTGCGCTCGGTTCCTGATCAATTCTTCCAAATTCTTACCTCAGTTGCAAAAAAGGATGATTTTAAACAATCCTGTATCCTCTATCAAGTACTCTCGTAGTTGACATTTGAACGAAGCATATTGGACCGAATTATCTTTGAAACTAAAATGGCAGTATAAATAAGCAAAATGTTCTATGATTGCAATATCAGGGTCAGGAGGACTATTCACAACAATACTAAAGAATTTTTGGTTGTTGAAACAGCAAAGGAATATGTTAGGAACACACGGTTAGTAATGTTTTGAGATCACAGTTTAAAAACATGGAGAAATAAATCGAGAGCCGAGCGCACTTTTTTGTGCGCAATAAATATACAGTTTTTTTTTTCAATGGGTTGCACTGTAGCTTTCTGGTCTATCAATATATTTTTTCGGAGAGCTCCAGACCTTCAGCTAAAAATTTACAAGTAAAAGATATTGAATGCAAAATTCTTCAGCATCCATGTTTTTTTTTAAAAATAGAATGCTGCTTCTTACATGTATATGTATCGAACAGTGGGTTCTTCATCTTTTTATCAAAATCCTGTTCAACTTTATTGCAGGCGACTTTTACTCTGCACATTACAGATTAATGATATCAATGTTGAAATCAAACCTTTGAAAAATTATACGTTTTTGCTTTCTGATGAAATATATATCATCTTAAATGATTCATTGAAGTTATATAATATGTTTTGTATGTAAGTATATATTGCCGGAATAAATACAATATATACAACCAAAGTCGGAATGTGTTTGTTAAAATATCATGACTTTGTATATCTAAAAATTCTTGAAAATATGTGATTGATTTCAATTTTCCATATTCTCCCATTCGTAACTTAGGAGTAACCTGTTTTGAAAATTAATTTTACCTTAATATTCTGGATTCTCTGTACGCCATGAAGATATCTAGTAGTACATTAGAAAGAAAGCTTTAGAAATTTGCATTGTGCAAAATTAAATGAAAAAGTAAGAGCGATTACATTTTTTTACTATTGTTCTGTTTCATTGTTTTAACTTTCCAGGTCACCTTTCGCTAAACTTTATATTTTGAATGTAATAGAGAACAGTTATATTTCAGATGGTGCTTGACGATAAAGAGAGGGCATCTAATCATATTTTTAACCTTTTTGCTTTAAATCACAATATAAATACAATAAATGAAATCATTACCTTTTTATATAATTGCTTGGTTATTGTTTTGTTTTAAATAAAACGAAAATTTCAAGCAAAATAGGTCTGAGATTCTGATATAAGTAAGTAATAAAGATTGATGGTCATAATATCTACAACAGAAGGAATAATACATGTATTTGTTTAAAATGTCGAACAGATTTGTCATAGCTTTGCAACGCTACAGGAGAAGAAAATGCATATGTTTGCTTTCTTTAAAATTGTGCATTGGCCACATAACTCAAAGTCCTTAAATATAGAATTACTTACAATTTTGATGTGAAAAAATGCGTTGATAACATAAACGAAGAAGTAAGAAAGAAGTAAATGAATTACAATTTAAAATGGGATCTCATGAGTAGGCAATTAAGATTACATACACTCTACTTGCTTTACATTTTTGAAAATACAGTCACAAGATTTTGCCACGTTTTCTTTTTTAAAATAGAAATACACGTAAAAACACACAGCACAAAACGGTGTTACAATCATCTTACCAATAGATATCTTTTTATAAGCATCTTTGTTCCAAAGAATATTCATTTACGGAACATTTTTTTGTCTATAAACAAATTATACATCAATCAAAGGTAATTTAACATAATTTTTTTAAAACTCTTAATGTGCATGCAATTTGACCTATTAATATATTAAAGCTGTAAAAAAACTATCAAACAATACAAAATTTGAATACAGCAAACAAGAACATAAGAAATGGGGTCTCTTTCAACTGAGGCATGAGCATCTCCTGTCGACCAGTCGCACCCGCTTTGTCCTCTTTGTCATGATCAGGAAATAACGGAAAAATCTGTCGAGAGTTCTGTGTGTATAAAATAGCCTCTAACAATAAGACTGAAAAACGTCAGTCAGAAATTGACTTACAGATAAATTGTATTTCCTGACAAGGTCAATGTATAGACCATTGATCCTAAGAAATAATGACTTTCAACAAGACTGCTGATATTCTTGTTTCAGCAACTTGTTTGTCAGTAATTTACCTCGTTTTAGAAATGATTAGAAATTGTTCATTTGAAGAGCATACTTTCGCATACGAAATCAACAGAGAGATATAAACTCCATATGAATGTGATGAATGTAGATTGCTGTATAAGTAAGGGAAGTTGACGATTGGAAAGTTAGTCATCACGTTTATCATACAGCCTGGTTGTTAAATTACTATTAACGTCTATTGCACGTATTTTTTTAAAACTTGAAACAGATATGTCAAACTCTGTCTATCTTTTATTTTAAGTTCACTTGGATATATCCTGTCGACATAGGAATGGAAAATTCTATATAATTGTTAATTGACGATACGTCTTTGATCTATATCGAACAGGTGTTTTCTTCTTTTCAGGTATAAGATGTTGGACAAATTATTTGAAACAAAATATATTGTAAACTAACTCAATTTTGACTAAATACGAGAACCAAAATCTTTCGTCCCTGGGACTTCTGATGGAAATACTGGTCTATAATAAATAGAAGGAGGGAAAACATAGTTTAAAAAACTACAATGTAGTCAACACAAGGTTCTGATAAGTGTTGCTTTGTTCAACTGAAGTAACTTCTGACAATCGTATGCTTTGATAATCGTTGTTATCTCTAGAGGCACTTAATTCCTGATATTCATTTACATTCTCTGAGGCTACTTCAATGTTTTCAGTGCCGTTCTTCTCAGAACATTTCTTGCTTGTTTTGAAGTTTCCTACAATCTTTCGCCTACAAAAATTGTTAAATAAAGAAAAGAATAAAACAAAAGTAATGGTATCAACAAAAAGAATATGATCGTGGTAATTTATTGATACAATACTTTTAGAATGTGAATCACATTTTATTATGAAGTATTTTATACCTATGGAATGTGTATTTATTTCTCAAAGATTATCCTAATAAATTGTTGCCTTCTCTTGAATGAAAACTTAGCGATGACCGACATATTAAAAGTATTTAAGTAATAAACAAAACACCAAACTGTTTTATTTAATAAAAAGAATTATTGACACTATGTGTGTTTATTTAGGACACTATATACCCTGTGACATATTTGATCCCTGTTTTTTTTTTAATATCCAGTTGAAATGGTACCATGCTGGTGCCTTTGGACAATTATAGCCCCAAAACATATTGTATTCCCGATACCTTTGCAATATCATGAAACAGGATATGTTTCTCAATTTTCATTTCAAGCAAACTAACAACAATTTTAAATTCACAAAATGTGTTTCTACGGAAGTCCATTTAGTACCTACAAAAATATTTCTGAAATTTGATATAACGAATTGCCGAATTTGTTATAACAAATCAAATTCGTTTAAACAAATTTCAAAGTTTGTTATAACGATTTAAAATTAGTTTAATCAAATTCAATAATTGAGGGCCTATAGAAAAATATATATGAGTTCGATATAACGATTTGTCGAATTTGTTTAAACGATTTCAATTCGTTATAACAAATTCGACAATTCGTTATATCGGATTCAAAAATCCTAAATGGGATTCCGTATGTTTCTCCCGCATAAGAAAAAAGCGCGGATTTGCAAGATGGATGGGGGAGGAGGGGGGGTGTTAATGGGCGTTATGATATAAAAAAAAAACAATTTAGGATAAGAACCCTTTTTGATCCATGGTTTTCTAAACGGAAATGTTGAAACAGATAGAATTTATATTCATGTCCTCAACCATCGATTTAAAAAACGGTTTTTCCTCAGGCCAGAAGAAGTTATTATGTAAAAGGCTTCTTGAGATATTCCACGGAAACAGAAGTGGTTCAGACAGAAAGACAAACGAACAGGTAGACTCAAATAAACTTTTGATGAAAACGAAGGCAACAAACATAAATTTCATATATGCACGCGTGTATATATGAAAAAATAAGTGCTTTAAAACGTATTTAAAAGATTCCTCCAAATGCTTATTACACCCCAAATAATACAGAATATACTCTTCAATAAACATCAAATACTTAAATATTTTTTTTTTGTAAATACCGTATAGAGATGATAACGATGACAGCAAAGATGATGAAAACTGTTAAAACACCAACAATCACAACAAAAGTAAGAGGGGATCCTGAATCGCCACTTGATGCTACTCTCCCTGAGGGAAAAGAAGGAAACAACATCATGAATCTTCATAAAGCAAGGCAAAGTAAAATATAAACATGCTGTAAGAGAAATGTCATCATAGTTACTTGAACTCTTTCAATTATTGTAGTTATCATAGAATTTCGAGAGTTGAATTAAAAGAAATTAAAGAATACGGAAGGAAGTTTTAAGAAAAGTATAAACAAGACAATAAACAAAGATTTTAAAAATTGTTGAATATAAAATTTATTCACACACCTTGATCACATTTTTCTCCAAAAGTACCTCCCATACATTCAGTCAAACAACTTCCGTTGAATCTGTCACAGGTGCGGTTCATACAGTTTTCACTGCAGGGAATTTGACAGTTCTCGCCATATGCTTGGGAACATTCTTTATTTAAAAAAAAATGGATAAGCAAATCTTATTTGATAATGAAAAGATAGTTGAAAAAGAAAAGATCTGTTATTTAGTAATGAAATATTTTACGTTTTCTTCTATATATAAAATACATGTGTGTGTCAGTCTATGTTAACAAACTTTAAACAGTTCAAATGGCTGTTAAGCAGTTCTTTAATATAAATACAGACAGTTTGATAAACTATGGAATTGTTTCATGAATTGAATAAATATGATTACATGTATTGCCATTGATATTTACATTATATAGATACAGGAATATTGATCTTGGAAACCTTTGTTGTCAATGAAAAGAGGGCAAATCAAATTTGTTCTCTTATATTTTCACCGGGTGGTTTACCTGATATTTTCTAATAATAATTGTTTTCGTACAATTTTAATGTTTTATTACCATCTCTAATGACATTTTTCTCTTGAATGTGTGTAAATTTTACTTAATTTTTAACTCATTATGAGAAAAATCCCTACTAAAACTAATATACATGTTTATGTGCTTGATGTGATATTTAAATAAAATGCAGATTTTTACGAATATTAGGATCCCCTAACTAATAATGTGGACTAAACCTATGTTGCAAGTTGGTGACCCTGTCCAGCCAGGCGCACAACGACAAGCTCCATCAGTATTCTTACAAACAAATGTATTGATGCAATTTACCGAACATTTCCGAGAACATCGGGACCCAAAATAGCCCAACTCACACGCTGAAAGAAAAAATATGGTTAATATTTCTGCACATTAATTGTTTAAATGTTATACATTTGTATGAATCTGTACGATTCACTTTCAGATCGAGATACGTTTTCTGTTAAATCACACATTTTCGAGGGGTCAAATTTTCGTGGTTTGAGAAAAATGTATATAAGGGATAGCAGAATAAAAAGAGACTCATATATTAGTCTCTTTTATGGGTTTTCGGTTGGGTTTGACTTATGCTTTAGTCAGTTTACCTACAAAGAGTATTTTGTGCTAGGTCTGTTTATGATAAAAAAAAATCAGAAATGTTTCCTTTCAGTGCAATTTGGTATTGTAACTTTTATTTTTGTGAATAGTCAGAGTAACATTCCTCAATTACATCGCTAATCATCTTTAATGAAAATTGAATTATTAATACAAGTATTATGCAATGAATCTTTAAAATCATGATTACTCCGATTTCCCCTACTATCGTAGACATCTCGAGACAGTGAAAAAAGCCAATATCAGCAAAGGTTCACAAGAAAACATGAATGCTTAGACTCATAAACAAATACAGGAGTAACATTCCTCTAAATTTTTAAATCATTCAAGTCAAGACTAAATTTCGACACCTAAGTACATTAATGCTTAAGATGTTACAGTCACACAAAGTGGACAGAGTAACATTCCTCCAACGTTAAAATCGTTTATATGCAGACTTAATTTCAACATTGAAGTACATTAATGCTTTAAGATCTTACAGTCATACAACTAGACAGAGTAGCCATCCTCCAACCTTAAAATCGTTTATATCCAGACTAAATTTCAACATTGAAGTACATTAAGTGCTGCAAGACCTTACAAATAAAATTACACAGAGTAACATTCCTCCAAATATTACAATATATTACTATATGACCTTACAGTTCTACCAAAGACAGATTAACATCCAAATCTTAGCCTCTTTTTTGTCAAGACTAAATTTCAACATTGAAGTACATTAATGCTTTAAGTCTCTACGGTTATACAAATTACACAGAGTAACATTCCTCCAAACAAATATAATATAATATAATACTTTATGACCTTAAAATTCTACCAAAGACATAGTAATATTCCTTCAGATCTTAAAATCGTTTTTGTCAAGACTAAATCTCAACATTGATGTACATTAATGCTTTTAGATCTTATAGTCATACAATCTTGACAGAGTAACATTTCTCCAACCTTACAATTGTTTATAACCAAACGTAATTTCAACATTGAAGTACATTAATTGTTTGGGGTTTTACAGTTATACATACTGGACAGAGTAACATTCCTCGAACTTTAAAATCGTTTATGACAAGACTAAATTTGACAATCAGTTTTTTTTATGTTTCAAGAGGTTATATTCAACCAATCACAGAGTAACATTCCTCCAAATTAGCAAATCTAAGGCTTTTGAACAAAAAATGTATCGTTACTTCTTTACAAAACAAAATATACCATATATTTACATAACTACAGAGGACATGGACAATGAGTCCTACATGAATTGTGAAAGAGTCATTACAATGACAATTTAAAGTCTAATACAATTACATTACAGTATGCATAGGCAAATGATTGATTCATACGGATATTAATATACTACACAAAAACGTGCTACAAATGAATGTCTAAGAATTAAAAAAAATAAATAAAACCTACTCCATAAGATTAAAATTTAATTCATTTACCATAATTTAGCTAGAAATACACAATTTACCTCAAATACATGTCATTTTTCAATTTCAATTTCTTTCTTTGAGGACTAAAGTCATATGATATAACTTATCAATTTCAAGGAGAATTAAAGAAGAAAAACTTCCTTTCCATACCTTTTATGTTCAAAAGGGAACCAAGTCAATTGACATTGTTCTACAGATATTGTTTTTGTTAAACAACTCTGTGAAGTCAATGACTTAATATATTTAACTCATAAAGTCCACTTGGGATGTATACAATTTTAAGTATGCATATTGTCATGATCTATAATGTTTCAGGTTATTATCACAAAATCATAACATTCATTTCAAACTTTTAAGGATATCTCCTTTACTAATTGTTTTTGGATTGACACCACGAAATGCATTTCATCTATATTATGAAGTTGAATGTTCAACGATGAGGGAGAATACATTTATTTCAAGCACAATTCTTTGTCTCTCGATACTGTTTTGATGTATTCATTTCATATGCCAATATAGTGCGCTAATGTACATAATAAAAGAAATTCTTCTTGGGCAGCTCTTCAAGGCGAACGATATGTTCAAAACATGTGACCATTTAATTAATTATGTGTTAGATCTCTTTTCAATTCAACATTTTATCATGGACTGTATTTCTTTCTCTGTAAGCACAAGTTTTCATCTACCATAACAGACTTTAAAGAAAATATAATAATTTTTTTGTCCATTTGCATAACATCTTTGGTATTTAAGGTTAGATAATTATCTGTTATATCCATTGTTGTTAAAGTTTGAGAAATTTTTCCAATGGGTTTCTTTGCAAATGTGATGTTGGTTTTATCAAACATGCCTAGGTACACTTTCTCATTGAAATCAACAGCTACTACTGTTACCTGTAAAATCAAGCAAGATATGAGCGGGGCTCTATTGATTATATAATGAAAAAACATGAATTCTTTGAAAGTACATAGTTATGATGAAGCAAGAGTGCGTCTACCAAAATTTTGAATTTCATGGCCCCAGGGTCAGGGGTTCTGGTGTTAGGGCGGGGCTCTATAGATTATAATAGTGAAAATACATTAAATCTTTGAAAGTTTTCTTCTCTGCTCCTGGTTATTAAGCAGATGAACTACCTAGTTATGATTATCAATGGCCTTTCTTCCAGAATTTTGAATTTCAAGGCCCTGGGTCAGGGATACCATTGAAAGGAGGGGGGGGGGGCTCTACTTAAATACGGAAATGAATTGTTTCAAATATCTGCTCCTTGGTATTTAGCAAACATTTTTGTCAAGCAAGTGTGCCTTTTCCAAAAAAATGTGCTATGTGTGGATCTAGGGTCAGGGGTTCATGTGTGGTAGGGACACTTCTGATTATTGCTGAATATTACTGATCAGCTGATATGCATTTTTTGTTCCCCTACCCTGCCTATGGGTATAAAGGAGGCTTAGGGGTCAACAAATTAAGAACAAATTAACCACCAGATATAAATTAATTTTTAGATATGATATCTTTAGCTGTCAACTATCATTTGACAAAGAAAAATTTCATGCATATTAGTTTTAACATTTGATTATTTTTGTATATCTTTATATGGATCTCTCCTTCTAAAGGAGATTGAAATAGTCTTAAAACGACCACCCAACCCCTTTAAGTAACATTCTAAGCAATTGCTAAGTTTATAGTGATGATTAGCAATGGTGCCAGCCTCTGTGAATGCCATAGCATCTACCTTAAAACATGAACTAAATTCAATCATTTGAAAGTTGTTGCATGATTCTCAGGTGACCTGGAAGGTCCATGGGCATCTTGTAATTTTATATACTAGAGGAATCAAATGTTTAATCCGCAAAACATGAAAGAGCACTGTTCACTTATTCTTCAATTCTTTATACGCATTGATTTTTGGTAAAACTTTGAAATCACAAGACTATATGAGTATTAATTTTTATGGCTCAATCAATATTGGACTTACATATACTTCTCGTACAAAAATAATAATTTTCCTTTGAATTCTAATTTGAACATAATTTACTTTCTTCTTGGAAGTGTGACATATTCCCCAACTCTGAATATTAGCGGTAGTTTGTCCTAAGATAGCATTATATGGTATATTAAAACATTATTTCTAAATGAATATTATTGTGTGCCACGTTTGCTAATTAGTAATAGCTTAAACCAGTATTGTAACTTAGTTTGTTAAACACGGATAAACCTACTTTAATATTTAGATTTTGTAAATTCTATTGCTGTTCTACTGACCTTGTTAGCAAATTAATCCATAATGTAGGTCATATTTTAGCTAATGTGCTTCATACCAATTGTTAGGTCCTTGTTTTTATACTAAAATTAAACACAATGTCCCATTGCACCCGTTCAATACATTGTATAAATAGGACTTGAAGCAAATCTGTCATAAGGGAATGCTTTCTCCTAAGTATATGATCCTACCCAAAGAAATTCGAGGGGTGCTTTTTCAATGAAACGTTCACCTTTGCATGGTTGTACATTTATCTGAGTTCGACCAACGTTCGTTTTCTCCATTTTTCTCATTATTTCATTGTGATATACATGTATTCCAAAATAATATTTCCAGTAATAAAGTTAGTATATTTTCATTTTAATTCGGATATAAAATAGATATGAAATATGTTATATGTTTATCGTTTATGTATTTTGAGTATATATTCCTGGTTTCTGCATGTATAGTGATATGCATGCGTACATGTGTCTTTGATCTACTCATCACAAAAATCTGAGATACTATTTTAAGGGTCATTACATCACTCCATGTATAAATGGGGGTTAGGTTTAATTCTACAGGGAATCAATTTCATCGATCATGATAGGTATTGGCTTTGGCATGGCTACTTCTGCCGCTCTACCCCCAACCATATGGTGGCGGAGTTCCCAACCACAAAAAAACTGGTGGTTGGGAACTTGTGGCGTAAACGAGCGGCACTAAAGAACTATCCTTATATGCAGTCATGTAACTCATGAAAATTGAAAGGTAAACTTTGGATTTACATATACATAAACAAGTGTTTGACCTTTGCACCTCCCCGGGTTAAGTACTTTCTGAGATGGTGTTTGTGAAATTTGACCTTTGAACTATGATCTTTGAACCTAAGTTTGAATATTCAATATGCAATCTTTGCTTTGTTGTGTTGCCAGAGGCACCAATAGCTTTTCATTATTTGTGTCTCTTGATAAACAGCCATGCAAAATTTTCGCCACAATGAAATTTGTTAAATATATACATACTTTATGTTTTTATATAAAATTAACAAGTTTAACCGCACATGGAAGAATTTTAGTTTTTTCATCAATATTTCAGAAAAAGGGGATCTTAAGTGACAAAAATTTAGTAAAAATATGATCAATAAAGATTAACCTTTTAACAATGTACAAACTAATTATATTTTAGAAATATTTTAGTATCATCATTTACAATCAAATAAGATATAAATATACAGCAATCGAGCATCAATATGTTTTGTATTAGTTGCCCTTAAAATTATTAAACAAGAACGAAAGCATTATCAGAACAAAAAAAATAAAACGAGTATTGTGAAATAAATATGAAAAATAAATGTATCAATAATTATATGAAATAAATATATGAAATAAATTATATGGAATGAACATATGAAATAAATATATGTTAGAAATACTAGTATATAAAATAAATATATGAAAGAAATCAATGTCCAAATGACATGTACGAGGGTTGTTAAAAAAAATTCGTGGACAATTTCAATCTTCGTTATATTACTCACTAGAAATGTAAAGTAGCACAATATAATATGTAAAATTATTTGTTTTGATGATGTGTCTTGTTTCATTCCATTCGATTTTGCAACTCTGAAGCGCATGAGCCTTTCCTTGACGTTTCAACTTTTTAAAGTTATTTAGATTATTACAGTAATTTAAACCGTTTCTTCACAGACTGTCCTCATTCGATACAGAGTATCTATCACTTAAATACTGCCCGGACTATATGTCCACACAGCACAACTTGCTTGTGACATATTTTTTTTTATACCTTCAGTATGTTAAAAGTTTATTGATGATTTTTCCTGTGTAAAACACAAAATTGCATCGTTACTTGCTGCTCCGTGACGTTCTAAAAAGCCATCGTTTTTGTCGTTTTCAATGAGCACTTTTGATTTGATTTCAAGTTGATTTCTTTATCTCAAGTAAAATATCAAGCCATAATTTGGAATACGAATCGATGTTCTAATTCTTCTTTTGAATTTCTTGGTTGTTTTTCGTTTTTGCTCCATTTTTACAGACACTATAACTACACAGATTATTTAGTGTAATTTTTGTAACTTACTATATTTTGACTTTCTCGACCTGATTTTTGCATTATTTAAATCTGGATACGGATGGAATAAATCGTTATATCTTAATAATATTTGAAATTATTGTTAAAATATTTCTACCAAATATGCATAACATAAGACGTCAAAAAAAAGATATGACAGAAGTCCACGAACCTTTCGAATAACCCACGTATTACCGGTGATTACTTTTATGGGCTTACGTTCTGACGAGGATTCCCTGTTCACTCTTTCAACGATAGAAATATGCTTCATGTTAAGTAGATCTTTCTGTTTTGCTGAGGTCTCTGAAGATTTTCTTTTATATCTACAATAAAAACATTTTAATGCTTACTGTAAATTTTCAATATTTGTTTTCATTGCGCGAAATACTCGATTGAAATAAAGTTGTAAAAATAAGGCATTAAAGCTCGATCAAAGGACAACAATGGCTCAAACAAACTTGTTATAAAAACATGTACCGGATAAGTAAAATAACCGAAACAGCAATGATGATGACAACCTAAAGGAATAACAACTTGGTATATCCCACTAATCATTTTTAGAATCGGTAGGAGAGGAAAGTAATGCAGAAAAAATACAAATTCCTTAATTTTTAGACTTGACTAAAAAATGTGAATATGTACTCAACTGGGTCTCATATTTCTTGATAAGGAGTATCTTAGCAAAATAGCTTGGCAAATGTAATTTATCAAGGGAATTAGCTGAATTATTTTGTGTATTATACCGCCATTGAGAATCCTGGAATTCCCCTACTTTCACTTTCAATTTCAGAGGTTCCTGCAGACAGATGCGCTTTGCCGGAAAAGGAATCTGACATGTCACCTTGAGATTTTAACCAAAGAAAGACAAGTTGATGTGCTTTGATTTGAGGGTCACTCACTGCTAACGAAAATTAGGGAGATCGCTATAAATGAAACATTAACTTTGTCGCATATGGGAAAACAATTATTTGACTGTACCCAACTGCAACAGCAGTAAGCGTATCTGATGAAGGAGCTTTAGATACCTGATACGCTCGAACTATCCCTATTTGAAAAAAAAATGGAATAACTTTTTTTAGCATCTCATAAAGCAACACATTGAAAATATAAAAATAGGTTGAATGAGAGAGAAACACCACGTTTTAGTTGTCCTCATTTATAGTGCAATTTTTAGACTTGTGCTTTTACATATACTTTGATTTTCAAAATTTAGAAAATATAAAAAAAAGATAATGAAAATGATTTTAACTTATGAGTATAATAGTTGCTGAATACGAAATACCTCTTTTCGAACCTTGATCGCATTTCTCGCCATAAGCTTTTCGTTTGCAACAAGACAAACAAATTTCGTAAAATCTGTCACATGAACGATCTACACAATATTCACCGCATAAGGTTTGGCAGTTTTCCCCATAGGACAGTGAACATTCTTTGAAAAAAAAATCTATAAGAGATATTGAAATAAATGAAACTTTATGTAAAAAAAAAATGAATACTCCTATGAATGGAAATACGCATTTGGTAATGATATTAATAAGTTACAAGCGGGCTTTACAATTGCATATGAGTGTTCATTATACTACAGTCATATGGCGTAATACATAATATATTATTTAATTATAGTGAACTTCTTTGCATTTAAATATATGTTGCACTTTTTAATCAAAATAACAATTTCAAAGTTGATATTGTTGCAAGAATCATTTTAATAAATTTAATAAGTTTTCCTATGCACAGGGAAGAAAACACATGTACAATTATGCCATACACATGCGTTACTTTATAACTAAATACTTTACACAGGAAATTTTTTCCTTTCCATTTTAAATTTCCCCTTTTTGCCATACTTACAGGTAGGATTCTCTGTGTTTTGATTGGATGAGAATAGAGCAGATTTCAAAACCCCTAATGGATAACATTGTTTTCGACGAGCTGACGCTTTGCTTGTCGAGATCTTTAAATACTACGTCACATTCTCGCCACATCAAAGGAAGTAGTCGAAATCGCGTCTCTCCCACGCTAAAGTCGGTCAGCTGCAACATACAGCTTGTTTTCGGGGTTCATAAAATGGAGTAGACAGTCCCAATGTCGTTTTCTTTAGTTTTTTTTTTGTAACCTTGAATTATTTTTTTTTTTAAACCTTTAAAAATCTTAAGATTTTTTCAATCCATTACGAATACAGTGGACCCTCATTTATCCGGACGCTTTGGTTCCCAGTCAATTTGTCTGGATATGTAAAGCATCCGGATATCTGAATCACCAGTTAAACAAGACAAAATAACATTTAAAAATTTCGTTACGATGAAAAATCATCCGGATACTGAAGCATCCGGATATCTGGCGTCCGGATATCTGAAGGTCCACTGTATTTAAATTGGTCGATTATTTTTATTCTATTATCGCAAAATTAACTTTTTTCATATTTGCGTACAAGTATAAAAGTCTAGTAGTGCATGATTCATTGATCATTGGATTTATTAGTTACGCGTATCAACCCAAGTCATGCATGCTGAGATTGTTGCAATTTGGTACAAAATATACTGGTGAAAAATGGATACCCTCTTTATATGTATATTCGAGAGAAAAGATAAAGAGGGAAGGCCGGGAAAGACGAGTCCATTTACCTTCAAATTTTATCGACTGAAGTTCAATTTATTTTCAAGTTTTAACGAATGTTGTATGTACAGGGTAATTATTACCAAACGACGGAAAATATCTATCATTGGCTTCGGAAGCAAATAAAAGTGGGGGGCTAACAGTAATAAATTTTTTTTAGACCTCCCAAAAAAAACCTGAGAAGCAAAAAAAAAAAAAAAAAAAAACACACACACACACACACATAAAGAACAAAAACAAAGGATGTGTATTTTCCAAACACAAAAATCCTATCTCGTGCGTATACCTACGCAGCAATGTTCAATGTCTATACTAAGTCTAACTTTGGAAAAAAGACCTTCTCTATCTATAATACTAGGGTATGACTTTTTTAGTAAATCGTTAAATCTATGTTATTTTTTGGATTTTTCATATGGAATATGTTGTAAATAAGTACTAGAAACATAATTAATGACCAAAAAAAATATTTTGACCAGGGGATAATAGTGGGGGGGGGGGGGGGGGGGGGAGTCCTGTCCACAAGTACTCTCATATTTGTCAACATTTTTGCAATATAACGTGTAAGAGATTATATTGGACTGTGAAAAATATTTGCAGAAGGGTGTTGGTAAATCAGGCTTCTGAATAAAAATGTCAATACATAACAAAAAAGCTTTTCGAAAAGGGGGGTTGTTAATGAAAACTATCATTGTAAGAATCCTATAGTTAATCAAGAACCCTGGAAAAGTGATGTCAGGGGGGTGGGGTGCTGACTCCTTATAATTCAAGCTTTTAGCCCCTATCTCCTCCCAATGTTGCGCTACAAGTCATAAATGAATGATATTCATTTATTAGTTTCCATGTTGCAGCAGACAGTCGGTCATTTTTCCATGCAACCGAAAATCTTAACAATTTACAATCTCAGTTGCATGATCACATTTTGCCCGACGTTGTCTGTTTATCCGTCTTTAAACTTTTCACATTTTCGAGTTCTTCTCTAGAAAATGTGAAAATTTGCAATTGATGACATGTTTTAAAAAACATCTCAAGAAACACAGTGCCAAGAATGATGAAACTTATGGGAGAAAATTTCAAGAAGTGTAGATTAAAGTTTGTTCACATAAACTCCCATCCCCTTTAAAGGTAGATTGGGACCACTTATGCATTTAAACTTTCAATACTGAGCTGATTTCTGCTATTTTCTTAGCCACAGTGCTCAGGTAAGCGATGTAGCCCATGGGCCTCTTGTAGTTCCACTGCCTTAGTACAATATAAATATTCATTGAATTGCATAATTATTAAAAGTTTTCTTAGCATTCGATAAAATTGTCCCACAGTCGCTAAAATGACACCTGTTTTACCATTCTAACCCCCCCCCATATATGGAGGACATGTTGCTGTTTGCAAAAACTCCGCGTACGTAGTGCTCGGTATGGTGTTCCCTGTTATGGGTTTTTACATCTCCTTACAGAAAGTTTTATAAAGGATTGTGAAAATGTGCCTTTGAGTACTTTTCTACATAATGCACAGTATTTAAAAATTCTGCAACAGTGCATGTATGTCGTATATGAGCAATCAGAATGGAATTAATGTGTGCTTACTGATAATCAAAAAATCAGAGTGCTTAATTAATGAATATACCTGATAATATTTTAAACATCACTGATGCAACAGAGTGAAATACATATATGCGGCCACTGAAAAGTTTCCTAGAGAGAGAGAGAGAGAGAGAGAGAGAGAGAGAGAGAGAGAGAGAGAGAGCTATTATACTTGTGTATTTTTTAAAGCAAAACTATGCACCCGTTCTAATTTAGTATTTTGACATAATTATTGACAATTGTGAATAGGCATACTTTTAAAGTACAAGTACATATTATACTGGTATAATACGGTTGTTTGGGGTATACATGTAAAAAAAAATCTATGTTTACTTAGCTCTCAAGTCTTTCACTTCATGGTTTGATACATAAACGGAATACTTCTCTTTTCCACAGAAAAATCATTTCACATCAACAGTACTAGTAATTTGAAAAATACTACACAATCAAAGAATGACCAGGACAAAATACTTAAAATCCAGCAATTTTAATTGATCATGTACATCATTTTATATCGTGCCATATACACAAATGGTAAATGTTATAAAATTAAATTTCACGGCCTTTAATTTATTATGGACTCTAAAAATGCATATAATATAGATAATGCTCTTTTATAACTGTTTGTGTTTTCTGTCCCCTTTTGTAAACCCGTTAAACGTCGGCGATGTGTATTGCAGAAGGTGACGTAGAATTTAAAGTTCTCGACAAGCAAAGCGTCAGCTCGTCACAAACAATGTAATCCTTTAGGGGTTTTGAAATCTGGTCTAATATCCGGAAAAAAGTTAACACATCGATATTTATTTTCTATCAACTTCTTTCTTGACCTACAAGTAGCTAATGGACTATTGTAAAAGCAATTGAAACAGGCGACCAACAGGACTGACAGTTAGGATTATAAGGTTTATGATACCGACGTATCACGAATTTTAAAAATCGATGTCATATTCTCGACGTTCCTAATATAAAGCAAATCAGCTCAGTTGTTATTTCTATATGATAGGGAAGAAAAACTTACCTTAGACTCTTGCCTTATTAGTACCATTCCTATTTTTACATCCTATATTCTTCCTCAATCTTTGATCAAACCGTAGCAAATTGATGATGTCGTTGATCTGCACCTTGTTAATGTCATCTTGGCCATGGATAAGGAAGAAATATTCTCAAGTTTTCTCGTATTAACGACATTTATTGACTTAAAAAACATTTGATGAGTTTTTAGATGATTATTTATTGATTGTTTCGACAAACTTCGATAAGTTGAACTTGATCGACATTCATCTCGATTACGTTTGCGGCATTACGTATTCCTACGTTGTACAAAAATAATCGATTGCATTGGGGGCTCAGAGAAATACTTTAAATATTTTTAAAAGAACGTATTTCGATTTTCAAACAAAACAAGTTTTTTTTCTTTATTTATCAATGTGTAAACCGATGCCTTTTTACCCACAAACCTTTTCAGAAAAGTGATCTGCACTTTTCTTCAGTTTGTGAGTAGAAAGGCAGGAGATTACACATCGATGAATTCTTAAAAATAGGAACGTTTAATCCTATAATGATATAAAATATCTATTTATTTGATCTTTTTTCAATATAATTTGATTTAAACACTTCGTTTATTTTACATGAATGATGAATGCAACATCATATTATCAAGTGAATTGATTGTATTAGATGCAAAAGTCTTAAAGTTTATAGTATTACATACAAGTGTTAAGGAAGAGTTACCCCATATTATAAATCTATTTTTAGATAAAATAAATAGAACGTTGTTTATATTAACTCCAGTTTTTCCCTTACTTTCATTACATCTTTCTCCAGTATATCCATCCTTGCATCCATTTGTACAAACTCCGTTTATATGATTACAGATCTCATCATTGAAACACTTCTGGCTGCAAAGTCCTTTGCATTGCGCCCCGAAGTATCCAGAATTGCATTCTATGAACATTTCGGAAGATATATTCATTTTTTTTTTAATTTTCATTTCTTATGATACATGTATAATTACCTTTTTTACACCTTACCTTAAATATTTCCATCAATTAGTTATATATGTACCTGCGTTACATAAATTCCCTGAATATCCCGGTTTACACCCTGTGTCACAGTGTCCATTTTGTTTGTTACAGTGTACATCATTCAGACAGTGACCACTGCAGTTATAAATACAGCCTGGACCGTAGTTTCCATCTTTACATGCTGTGGATAATAAATTGCACAATAAATTTTATCAAACTTTGTTTTATCAATGAAAAATAAGAATTTTTATGTTGTTTCATATTTGAATATCTTTCTTGAAAAATTTAACTTAATTCAAATTTAAATTTAAATTTTTTGGTAATTTAACAACTAGAAAAAAAGCAAATAAAAGTGATGACTATAACTTTTCAATCGTGAACTCTCCTTCAGCTGCATACGGAGTTTATATATTTCAGCTGATTCGATACGGAAGAGCATCATCTACGTATGTGCAATTTCTGAAACGTGTTAGATTATTGGCAATCAAGTTGATGAGAGAAGAATATCAATATCGTTTAAAGACATTATTTCGTAAGTTGTATGGTCGATTCAATGACCTTGGCAGCAAATCCAACTTATCATTGAATCAATTGTTATGTGACGTTTTTCATATTAATTGTTATTCCATTAATTATACACTGAATTGACGATGGATGTTTTTGTTATTTCCCAATCATGACAATGAGTACACCGTCGATATGGTATGCTCTCTTCCCCATGGCACCTGGACCAACTTCTTTTGTTTTGGAGGTCCGTGTTTGTTTTGCTCTTATTTTGTATTGTTTAATGGACGTTTGATCCTGAATTCTGCTTGTTATGAATCCATTCATGTAAATAATTTGCTTTTTTTTTCCTCTTAAACTGGGCAGCTATGTTTCTCGGTAATAGACATGGAAAATTAACTTGAAGTTCTGTTTTTGAGGAAAACACCAAAAGATCTGTAATGAGTCGTCACTTGTTTAAATTTTGAGAAAGAATAAAATATTAATAGTTCTATAAATTATATTTACGTTTTTCACATTGAATTCCCATCCATCCATCAGCACATCCATCATCACAACGGCCAGTCACATGATTACATGTCTCCTTGTTTTTACAATGCCCGGAACATCTTTGTTTACAACCAAGTCCATGCCATCCTCCCCAACACTCTATAAAAATATCTATTTTAGAAATTCGATGTTGAAGAATATATTTTTGTTTTGTGGAAAACATAATTTCCAGAACATCAAATCGAGAAACTGTTAATACTTATTCTCTTTATAAACTTTATTTTATGATATAATTTGATACTATTTCTGCAAAATGGTCCTGTCCATCCTGGCGTACATCTCGGGCATGTTCCATTTATAATGTTACAAACTTTATTCTCACAATTCCCTGGACATTTCTTATCACAAGTTCTTCCATAATAGGTTTTATTACAACCTAGTTAAAAAAATAAATTCAATGTTAATACATAGATTGAAAATGGATTTTTTCCATATTTTACGCGTGAGGCTATTATTCTACAGTTTACATTTAAATGAAAGGTTATTAAAAAAAGTTGAAAAAAATCTTTTGAGATTATATTATAAAATAAACAAAAATTGAAAAAATACAGAATCTTGTTTATACATGTACATGTATGTGAAGAAAGAGAAAATTAAACAAAAAAAGTAGAAAACTTCAATCAGTGCGAGTAAACCGAATAATAAAGAAAATGTACAAAAATTATTAAACGAATCAATTAATTAACGGGACTGATTTTTAATACTTATTAACAGTATACAGTTTAAAGTAAAATTGTAAATTATATGTTATAGATTGCTTGGAACTAACTATATTTTTATTAGATGAAAATGGAATACCTAAAAAAGCAAAATGCTACATGTATCTATGTCCTAAGGACAGTTCCTCGAATCCATGTAATACGTGAACGTGTGTTTATTTTGTGCATGATACAGTGTATGTGCATGTAGTTCGTACAACACATGTGTCAATATTTCCAAATACAAGTATTAGATTGTTCCTGCCCATGTAGTGCAGTGAGCTTGAATATTATCTTAAAGCTCTACTGACATCATAAAAGAGCCGCAAATGTAAACAAATACATGTAGCCGCCATATTTCATCGAAGACGCCATATTAGTTCGTGTTCTATTGTTACTTACTAAGTATGTATACACCCAATTCTTCGTAACGCGTCAATGCATTTGTCCAGTGACCAAGTACAGTGTGTACCTCGAAGTGCCGGTGACTGCAGGTAGCGGTTTCAGACCTATCGCTAATTTTGCAATAGATAAAGTTGCAACAAGACACCAGAACACTTCGTTAGGGCATCCAATATAAGAAAATTAGAGTAAATAAATGTACACAACACGCAAGCACAATAGATAAGAGTACTCACTTCCGAACATGACCGACACCGCATGGTCTCCCATGCAAACTCAAGGTCAGTGAAACGTTTGTTTTCAGGCATGGACAAAACATTACACGGTAAAACCGTGCTGAGTGTGGACGTGTTTCGATGTGAGGTCCTCGTCGCAAAATTTTTACATAGTAAACATTATTGTTTTTATTCGTAATTGATTTTTTGAGATGCTTTCGCATGTACATGTTAATCTAACCGTCGTTTTGGAAATTTACAACTGGGAACTTTAGTTTATCAGTGCATGCACGTGGAATGCAGCTGCATAAGTACCAACTTCTGTGACTGTGTACCTGCGTATTGTCAGAGTTGCTCATCAACACCAAGAATGCTTTCAAAACATTTGTCTTATCTCGGAAATTGAGATACACCGGAACCTTTTTATTTTATTGAAAAAAAAAATCTTAGGTGTTTTACAAATAGGCCTTGGGTAATATCTGATGCGATTGGAACGGACGAACAAAATCAGTCGTGCATGACCACACAATTGGGTAGTACCTGATAGAAGGGTCATCGAAAACTAATATGGCCGACTGCAATTTAGGATTTAAAAGACTTCAGTAAAAGACTTCATCTTTAAAGTACAGCAAAATTTAATAAAATTATAAATAAAAGGATGAAGGCAATAAAATGCTTTTACAGAACCTTTCACTATCACTTCGCACAATTCAGTATATGACCGCCTTTCGTATCCTTCCGGATAATCAATTCCATCCAATCGTTCATTGTAGAATATGGCATAACGTCCGTATCCAGTACAAGTTGTCGTGAAATTCAACGGAGGTAAATCTGGTCCGTCTCTGTAACAAAGGGAATCATTGGTTCTATCTGTAGACGCTGATAAATAGAGGGAAAACCCTGCCAAGCGGCCTCTTTGTCGAGCTTCTGATAAAGAAAAAAAAACAGATACATTAAGCCATCTTAAAAGTACATATACTAATTGTCTATTTTCTCCACACTTAGGCCAAAATTTTTTTTTTTAAAAATGGTCCGACGGTGGTTATTTTTTTTTTCTTTGACAATGTCAAAATACATTTTGAAGGGAGCAGGAAATCAAGGAATATAAGGGTAAAATATCATTTCCTAGAGGTTGAAAAAGTTTTGAGTTGAGGAAGTTTTAGACATTAAGGCAAAGAAACTTTTTTTTTTTAAATGGCCTTATCATATTTTTTTTTTTTTACACAAAACCTACTCATAAACGGACATGAAAAGATTTATTCTACTATTCATTAGTCTTTACATGTACCAAGGGATTTCAATTTCCCAAATTTAAAGACAAGGAATGTTGTATATTAAAAAATAATTTTAAAAATTTCTCTTACATTATGGACATCAAATTTAGCTTTCGTGTATCAAGAAACCTTCTTGCTATAACATTATATACTAGTATGATAAAATTTTGTATTTTAGACAAATATATAGTTGTTTAACTGAACAGGTAGCATCTTTTCAGTGAGAGGGTGTCACAAAAATGTAGATGACTTTGGAGGAAGGAAATGTCTGGTTTTAACTGAAGTGACATTAAAATCGATGCATTAAATACTTTATGTTTAGTTTGTTAAATGTCCGTTTCAAAATTTTTTTTACTCTCATATCGAGACACCATCAACCGGTAGTGGACTTCAAATTTAGTTCCATTCTCGGTTGAGCAGTGACGGATCTTTATCGTGCAAGCATCTACAGCGACACGAGACTTACATGGTAGATTTAAAAAGTCTCATTAGTGCTCGCGCGATAGTTAGAGCGTCTGTTCTACAGTCGTTGAATAAGGATTTGTTTCACCATTGCACGTTCGAAACCACTGCTGGACAAGGATACCAGCCCAACGTAAATCTTAACCGAGCCCCGTTGTCACAGTTGGTTGACACGAAAAACATTCATCACTGCTTAAGTACCTTGAATGCCAAAGAAATGTATAAAGCAGTCTTTTACTGGCTATTGGTGGCGACTCCATATACGTTTAAAATTCTCGAAAGGAACGTTAATATAACACATGTAACAAATTATAGTAGCAAATATACAACCCCCCCCCCCCCGCCCACCGTCCCACAAGGACTTAATCCGCGACTCTAGAGCAAAATTTCTGCGTTACGCAAACGATGTGAAGCGAAAAAGATGCTGTTCAAATACAGATTTATACAGAAAATTGCAGTAGAATAGCCTTTGTAATTTTAGTCAGTTCAGCAAATTTCTTTAAATATATGATTGTTTAAATTTTTTATATTTATTTGTTTTGTAGTCATTTACAGGGGCGGAAAACAAGATATGTTCGTATATGTACGCTGCAGCTCAAACAAAAGTGTAGTTGCTGTCAAATTGAAAACTCATTTGAGGATTTCTATGGAAATTTTTGCAATTATGATCTTTTTATCAATTACATCTTTGCAAATACAAGTAAGATATATACAGCTGTACATGTAAGCAAACATACTTTGAATATTTCATTTAAAAAACTAAAACCAGACAATGAATATTTTGCAGGCATTTAAGAGCTATTATACTAGAAAATAAGTAAATTACTTATATCACTTAGATTTATACATATCTTAAATGATGACATATATGTAATACACTATAAAAATGTGCTTAGAATATAAACACTTCCATTACGTGTTTTGACCTAAACATGTATAAGATTGTTTTAAACGGCTAAACACGTAGGTCTTAACGTGTGTTATATCTAAATGGTGTTAGATTTAACATATGTTTAGATATAAGTGTTTAGAAATTGAACACATTTCTGTAAAGTGCAGAGTTATCTTCCCGGAAATGACGCATATAAATTCGAATGATAAATAGAGCGGTTATCGAAACAAAGAAAATCCAAATGTAAGCTTAAAGAAGATGGATTAAAGAAAGTGAATAGTTATCAAAGTGATAATGATGAAGAGATTGTGGAATGCATTTAAATTGCAACATTACTAGGATAAAAGGTATGTTTACTTTTATTTTTCATAAATTGACCATGATGGGCTACGTAAATAGACATGCGGTTACACATGTTGTTTAGATCAAGATTCCCTTCGATTATATTTTGCATCCTGGAAAACTAGAAAGGAGTAAATTATGCAGAATGTCATTAATAATATCTATATCAGTATCAGTACTATACAGTGGTTAAATGAGGTTCAATAAAGGTAGGACAATAATGGCTATCAAACATGTGAAAATTTTCATACAACTCCAGCCAGTAAGGAGCATATTTTAAGGTCACCTGAGTAAAAACAGGTGACCTATTGATATCCGTTTTGGTCCATGGTCCCTGCCCCCCTGGGGCCTTGGGGATGGGTCCAAAACCACTAAATTTAGTACAATCTTTAAAAACCTTCTTCTTTACTCCTGAACATCAAGCAGTCAAACTGTTGGTATGATTGTAATCAGCATTGAGTCCTCTACCAAAATTGTGAAATTCATGGCCCCAGGGTCAGGGGTTCTTGTGTAATGGTAGGGATCTATTGATTATATAGTGAAAATGCATAAATCTTTGAAAATCATCTTTTCTGCTTCTGGGTATCAAACAAACAAACTAAGTACATAGTGATGATGAGCAAGAGTGCCTCTTTTAGATTCGTGAATTTTATGGCCCCAGGGGCAGGGTTTCTCGTGTTAAGGCTGGGCTCTATTGATTATACAGTTAAACTTGTTTTAAGAGGCCACCTTTTGGAAGTCTGGAAACTGGCCACTTAAGACAGGTGGCCTCTTATTCCAGTTTGCCCTCGAAAAAAAAAATTCTTGCAATGAATAAACAACATAAAGTACTACAGTTAAATTAATAAAATAATAAACAGGTCAATTTTACAAAGGCTCTTTTGTATATATATATTTAAAAATTCAAGCTCATTAAAAAATATTAACAATTTATTTTTTTTTTAAAGTTTATGTGCATGTTTCTGTTCCTACATAATAGTTGAATAAGACATACATACAGTGCCTGGTTATTATCCTTTTTTTATAAAGAAAACAAATTACACAAAAATACATTTTAGTGGTAAATAAAATAAAGCATAGAAATTTAAGTAAGAATATGTCAATAAAAATTCCACTTGCATATGTTCAAAAATGGTCAGCAGTGTACCCCCCCCCCCTTCCCGCAAATTAATTCATCGGCAATTAATTTTCTAGCTGAAGTTTTTAAAGTCTGGTAAATTTCATTGTTTATAAAGCTGTCAGAATTCCTATGTAACATACACAAACACACAAATAAAATTAACCACTTGACCAGAGAGATGTATTGACGCAGTTGAAAATCATTTCATAAAACAGGTGTCATATGCAGTGGAGCGTGACTAATCCCTATCGATCGTCTCTTAATAGTAAAATTCACGAGATAATCATGCCAAAGGAAGCACTTTGTTTTACAAGAGTAGCAATTAGGGTTTCTACATGGAATCAAAATCTAAAAGGTGTGAATTTCTTGAGGTAGAGGAAAGTATCAATTGTATTTAAATTCTTTTATTTTTCAATCGGCGATCTTGAAAAATAATTACAAATTCATCTAACATTTTTTTTCATAAACACAAACTGAGTTCAGTGTATCCAATAGTAATTTGTTTAATTGAATTAATAGCTGGGTTAAATTGGCTATAGGGATATAATTACCCAAACGAATGAGTTTAAAAGACATAATAGAATCGCAGCAAGTGACGAAATAGCCGCCTATTACAGTGTCAATAAGACTTTTGGGGGAGGATTTGAGTGGCCGCTGGCCGCGTTAAACAGGTGGCCGTTTATTCCAGTTAAAATATATAGGAAAAATCGTTGGGGGGAACTGAAAGTGGCCGGTGACCGCAAGTGGCCGTTGATTTCGGGTGGCCGCTAAGACAAGTTTGACTGTGTAGTGAAAATGCATTGATTCTTTGAAAATTTTCTTTTCTGCTCCTGGGTATTGAATAAACTAACAATGTACATTGTTATGATGAGAGAGAGTCTCTCTTCCAACCTTGTGAATTTCCAGACCCCAGGGGCAGGGGGTCTGGTGTTAGATTTGGGCTCTATTGATTATATAGTAAAAATGCATTAATTCTTTGAAAATCTTCTTCTCTGTTCCTGTGTATTAAATAAACTAACTAAGTACAATGTACATTGTTATGATGAGCAAGAGTGCCTCTTTCAAAATTGATAATTTTAAGGCCCCAGGGTCAGGGGTTCAGTTCTGGTGTTGGGGGGGGGGGGGGCTCTATTGATTACATAGTGAAAATGCATTAATTCTTTGAAAATTTTCTTCTCTGTCCCTAGGTATTTAAAAAAAAATAACTAAATACATTGGTAAGATGAACAAGAGTGCCTCTTTCAAAATTTTGAATGTTATGGCCCCAGGGTCAGGGGTTCTGGTGTTAGGGCAGGGCTCTATTGATTATATAGTGAAAATGCATTAATTCTTTGAAAATCTTCTTCTCTGCTTCTGGGTATCAAATAAACTAACTAAGTACATTGTTATGGTGACCAAGAATGCCTCCTCCAAAAATTTGAATTTTATGGCCCCAGGGTACGTCAGGGGTTCTGGTGTTAAGGCTGGGCTCTATTGACTATATGTGAAAATGCATTTATTATTTAAAAATCTTCCTCTCTGCTTCTGGGTATTAAATAAACAAAGTACATAGTTATGATGAGCAAGAAATACACCTCAACCAAACTTGTGTTTCTTTTATGTCCCCTGTATCAGGGGTTCTGCCATTTGCTTTAGGGGGAGGGGAGCTCTGTTGATTATATAGTGAATTTGTTTTCATTCTTTGAAAATCTTTTTGTTTGCTCTAGGGTATTAAATTATGCCAATTATCTAAGTTTATATATATTTATGATGAAAAAAGGTGCATCTAGCAATACGGTGAATTTTATGCCCCTTGGGTCAGGAGTAAGGAGGGGGGGGGGTGAGGGTGGGGTTACTTAGTCTGAAAAATAAATTAATGCTTTGAAATCTTCTTTTTGGTATTAATCAACCATTTATGATGAAATAAAATTTATGATAAAATTTCCAAAATTTAGAAATAAATGGCTCCAGGGTTAGTGGTTCCTTTGGGGTGAGGTGCATAACTGGTTATAAAGTGGAAGTGCATTTTCTCTTTGTTACTCTGATCTACTTCTGGGTATTAAGTAACTAGAGTAAGCATGCTAAGTGTTTAATAATTATGATTAGCAATACTGCCTCTTTCAAAATTATGAATTTCATGGCCTGTGGTTTAAAACACGAAATAAATTCAATTGTCAAAAGTTGTAACATGATCCTTAGGTGACCTATAAGGCCCGTGGGCCTCTTGTAATAAAATTTGAATTTCTTTCCTACATGATATGGTCCAAATCCAACTTAAAAGGAAAACTACACGTATCAGAAGAACTGCTGCCATCTATAAGTCCACAATGATATGTCATCGTTCTTCCATTTTTCAGCACTTCTTACTTTCTAGAGGAAACTGAATTTTGTGAAGTCTGTTGTTCGTTATAGTTTTGAACTACCCAAAAACATTCTTAAAATATGGAAGTAGATTACTGCAACTGACGGTCACGTATGAAAACAAATTATTCGTGTGTGTCTCAGTGAAAGAATTGCTGCATGGAAGTTAAATTTGATGCAGACATGAGGAGTAACTGCTTACTTAGCTTTTTAAAATGAAGATCAGCGTGTAAAAATATATATTTAAACATATATGTATATCTAATTTAAAATTCTTTATAATAAATCCATGTTTAAATGTTCATTGAATAGAATATAAAATGTAAACAATTGTTATAGCGAGCGCAGCGAGCGTCGCGAAGCGAGCTCAATAGACTAACGTGTAAGAACAGAGGAAATTCGGATTGAAATCTGTACATACGTCAGCCAAATTTCTCTGTGCAACATTCCCAGAATTCCTGCACTACCCAATGTCCTTTGCGCGAATATTGCCGAATAAATAAATAAATAATAACGTAAAGCATATATCAGACTTTCAGTTTGTAGAAATCTTTCAAAGAAACAAGAAATAACTCTGCAATGTTTTTCGACAAAAATTGCACTAGTTCTATAGTTTCAAACAGACGCTCGGCTGTCTCCGTAAGCTCCGACGAGCTTTGTGACGTCGTATGACGTCACAGCCACTGTAGTCGAGATATCTCGTGCGGCTTGACGTTCGAAGTGGCTGATCTCAAGTGTTTTTGATGGTACAACTGCGCTCGCTTCAACGGTCACACCGTAAAACATATTATTTTCAGTTTTCTTGCAGGAAAACAATGAAAACATCCAAATGTTTAATTTGTAAACATGTTACAAAACATGTTTTGTAAAGAGTTTAAAGTCTAAACATGTACGTGTTCAGGCTCTGAACACTTTTCGTTAAACGTTATGAAATTCAATATGTTTAGAATTTCAATGCATAAAAAAAGTATGACAAAAATCTGCTTAGCAAAGTGTCTTTCATCTAAACACAATTTTTACAGTGTAATCTAAATCATATCTCACCGAAGCCAGCGTAGTTTTTAAACATAATGCTGATGCTGTAAACACTGTAAATATCGCCCAAATCTACTCTCCACCACACTGTCGAATCAATTGTGCCGTCTCCACCAATCACTTTGCTTCTAGTACACGTACTTTCGTTTCTATCTACTGCATTACTTGAGATGTAATAGTTTTTACATGCAGGAACATGGCATGGTCTTGTTAAGGACTGGTTTGTTTGTTTATTTGTAGATAAGTCCACTTCAAAAAGACATTTGTATAAAAAATATGTGCTTTATCGGATAAAACATGAAACATGTGAAAACAGAAAAATAGCATTGATTACATGTACCTTACATATTTCATATCTATTTGAAATATTTGATAATACTTGTAATAACCAATTTCAATAATTATTGCTGTTCTCACCATTGAAAACGAATATACAGACCCTAAACCGTGCTACTGCACCTCAGAAACGAACCGTACCGTTCCGTGCACAAAGCGTACCGTACCGTGAACAAAGCGAACCGTTCCGTGCACAAAGCGAACCGTTCCGTTCACAAAGCGTACCGTACCGTCCACAAAGCGAACCGTTCCGTGCTCAAAGCGTACCGTTCCGTCCACAAAGCGAACCGTTCCGTGCACAAAGCGTACCGTTCCGTGCAAGAAACGAACCGTACCGTTCTTTGGTTAATTATGCAAGCCACGCCCCCAATGATTTTTGAACTGGACAATGACCAAATAAGTCATTTTGGTTTATTTTTTGCAATAGCGCCCGTGAAAGGAGGAGGGAGTTTATGTCTGGCTGTTCGAAACATCTTTATCAAGTATCATGCATCTGGGCTTTCAACTGTGAAAATAAAGGAAACTACTCGAAATAAACAACTTCAAAACAACTAGACAGAGTTTGCGACGATTCCTTATATGCTATAAATTAGATCAACTCGTTGTGTTTGTGATCAAAGGTACAGTACAGACCATGGGTTTTTCCCGAAAAACACGTGGCACCGTGAACCTCGAACTCGATGTCGGCATCCTGGATGTCAGCGATCGTGGACACCATGTAACAAGGTGTATCACAGTTCCCCTTTACGGATCTGATAATAAATATTTTCATTTTCTTTATTTGGGCAAATTAAATCAACTTCTTTTTGAAATATTTGTTGTACTTAAATATTCGTAATTAAACTATACAGATGTTTAAACTAATTTCCTGGTTTTCTTGACTTAAGATTTTAATTTTGCCCATTTAAATTATTGAATCAGATACGTGATCCTTTTTGCCGTAAGTGTGCATTCATATCTAGTTCATATCAGATGCGTGATTTTACTAATTAATCATTAATTTTGTAAGAATTTTAAAACATAATTATATGAACTGTCTAGAGTTATAGAAAAAACCGTATTAGACTCGCACATTAATTCTGCTCAGATAATTACTCGGCGAATCATTGATGCAGTTAGACTTACACTGAAAATCGGTAATTATGTCAAATATGGATTAAAATATAACATGCAGTAAACAGGAAGATTTCTACTGAACGGATAGAGATGGTAATCTGACTAATAAAATTGTGATCAACTTACAAGCTGCATACAAAAAAAAAACAATTTGCGAAAAATTATAGATATTATAAGGTTTGTTACACTGTACCCCCATCCCCTTTCATGAAAACGATACGAATTAGCAGGTTATACATGTAAGTTCTTTAGAAGTGTGCAAAATGTTACGTTGCTGTAAAATTTCAAAAAAAAATCATAATCTACAGGACACCTGCTTATTTGTGTCTGGAAAAGAATAATTTACAAAAATAAAATGAAAAAAAAGGACAATGATTTTTCTCAATCCTCTTTCACATGTTTCAAGCCACATTATGTTTTGATACCCCCCCCCCTTTCTAGAAGGCGATACTAATTAGCTACTAAAAACTCATCAAAAGTCTGCGAATTTATGTGACGCTATTGTACATTTTTTTTTTTAAAGTAAAATGATATTTAAGGGATTCCTGCTTATCTAATTGCGTCTGAAATGGATATTTTAGGAAGAAAATTTCTAATCAGTGTTGTGGTGAAACCTGGAAGATGAGTTTCGCTGGATGTCAGTTGAGTGAGTTTTAAACATGCATGTACACTTGATGTGGTCAGAGCTAAATAATTTGAAAGGTGTGTTAAACACACGGCACCCCGGCCCTCTGGCTGTGACCCAATATTTTTTAAACAGGTGTGAACTGACCACAAGAATGTTTCAAATCACAAGAGAAATTCTTTCCGCGTAAACAGACTCTCAGGGTCACCTAGCGTATTGCGATTTTGACTGACAAGTGATGCACAAGGATTTCGTGCATGTGCCGAGAACGAATGCATTGCGCAATAGTTGTAAATAGGTTGAGTTTGAACGAAATTTGTGGAAATTAAATAGCATGATAGACTGATTAAATGTGACTTTGGCGATGTAAATAAAACGGAGAATGAGAATAAATACATTTTTTATACAGATTAAGAAACAAAGGGTTGCATCTCTCTCTCTCTCTCTCTCTCTCATTCACAACATTGTACATGTATTTACACACTTATTTATTTATTGAAATAAAGAAAAACTTATTGTTATGGGTCAGAATTACCCGAAATGCCAGCAAAGATCAATAACACAATTTAAACTTAACAATAATTTATTTACAGTAATATATAATAAGTATATGAAACATAAAGTACAAACTTAGCAAGAATCTAAGAATACATACATCAGAGTGTCCGTTGCTGCACACAATGTCCCAATGAAAATATATCCCAGTTATATCTCAATAGTGCTTATACGACAAAGTATTCACAATTATTGTATATGCATCGAATTGACAGGGTATTTATACAGTATCATAAATCTAGAATATTCTAGAAATTGTTAAAACATGATATTACTGGAACAATCTGGACATACACAAAATTTAAGAATGTTCTAGATAAAATGACCAAACATGTTGACCACTCTGGAAGGTTCAAGAAACTTAATGTTACTAATTATATACATAATAAAACAATACACATCTCACAACACCTCCCCCCTTAAAAAATTTGAATGTCAATGAAAACTTATATTATTAAAATAAAAGTTTTGTACATTAATACAAAATCTAGTATGTTTACGATACTCTTGACAAAGCGTCTGCAATAATATTGTCTTTGCCTTTGATATGCTTAATTGTTATGTTGTATTCTTGTAACAACAAACTCCATCTAGTCAGTCTTTGATTCTTGTTTGACAATTTATGCAAAAATGTCAGGGGGTTGTGATCCGTATATACAAGAATTGGATGCAAAGTAACATTCAAATAAACATCAAAATGCTGTAAAGCTAACAACAAAGCAAGGCATTCCTTTTCAATGGTGGAATAGTTTTGTTGACATTTTGTAAGTTTCTTTGAAAAATAAGAAACAACTCTATCTACATTATCACTATGTTCTTGAAACAAAGCTGCCCCGATTCCAACATCACTAGCATCAACAGTAAGCTTAAATTGCTTAGAAAAATCTGGAGTTGACAGAACTGGGTTGCTCATAAGGACAGATTTGATTTTATGGAAGGATTTTTCACAGTCCTTTGTCCATTCAAATTTAACCCTCTTTTGTAAAAGATTTGTAAGTGGACTAACAACTGAGGAAAAATTTGGACAAAATTTTCTGTAAAACCCAGCCATGCCCAAAAACCTCATTAATTCTTTCTTGTTTGTAGGAATCGGGAACTTTGCAATAGCTTCCACTTTAGCCATAATGGGTGTAACATAACCTTGACCTACTTTATGACCTAAATACTCTACATAAGCATGACAAAATTCGCTCTTCTCAAGGTTCACAGTTAAGTTTGCTTTAGCTAAAATGTCAAATAAAGCACGCATGATTCGAAGATGTTCGTCCCATGTGTCACTGTATATGATGACATCATCAATGTAGGCCTCGCATCCTTCAAGGTCTTGAAGAAGGGAGTGAATCATCCTTTGGAATGTAGCCGGTGCGTTTTTCATGCCAAAAGGCATTACTTTATACTGGTAAAGTCCATCTGGTGTAGCAAAAGCAGATATTTCTTTTGCTCTTTCTGTTAACGGTACTTGCCAGTAGCCTTTCAACAGGTCAAATTTACTGACAAATTTTGCGTTTCCAATGTTGTCAATACAGTCATCGATTCTAGGTATTGGGTATGAATCAGTTTTGGTAACAGAATTCACCTTTCTAAAGTCTGTACATAATCGGTACGAACCGTCCTGTTTTGGTACAAGAATACATGGTGAGCTCCAATCACTTTTACTAGGTTCAACAATGTCATTGTCCAACATGTACTGCACTTCCCTTCTTAGGTACTGCAATTTTATTGGATTCATACGGTACGGATGTTGTTTGATAGGCAGAACGTCACTCACTATGACATCATGACAAGCTGCATTAGTTTTCTTTGGAACATCCGAAAAGATTTGATGATACTCATTCATCAAGTTTTTAACTTGTTCTTTTTGATGAATGTTCAAATGTCCAAGTTTGGCATCAAAATCAGCCAAAATTTCTGAGTTTTTCAAGCGGACACTCTGATTACAATCTTTCTCATTCATTTCTACACTCGTATCACTTTCAATACAATTTTGAACAGTCTTAGCATTGGCTAAAGTGGAAACTGGTTTTACAGAATTTCGGTCACACCTTTCAAAATACTCTTTTAACATGTTAATGTGACAAACCCGTTTCTCTTTACGTCGACCTGGTGTCTTAACTACATAGTTTACATCACTGATCTTGCTTTCAATTTCATAAGGGCCATAAAATTTGGCCTGTAAAGGATGACCAGGAATAGGTAAAAATACAAGAACCTTATAACCTGGCTTAAACACCCTATTTCTGGCATCTTTGTCATACCACATTTTCATTTTCAACTGAGAACTCTTCAAATTTTCTTGTGCTAATTTACAAGCATTGTAAAGTTTTTCTTTGAAATCAGACACATAATCTAAAAGATTAAGATCACTAGTCTCAGTCAGCCACTTTTCCTTCAACAATTTCAAAGGACCTCTAACTGTATGTCCGAACACCAATTCAAAAGGACTAAACCCAAGAGACTCCTGGACTGCCTCTCGTGCAGCAAATAGTACAAGATGAACCCCTTCATCCCAGTCTTTTTCATACTGGTAACAATAGGTCTTCAGCATTGTTTTTAGGGTTTGATGAAAACGTTCTAGCGCTCCCTGGGACTCAGGATGATAAGCAGTTGATCTATATTGCCTTATACCCAACTCATGCATGACTTGCTGGAACAACCCCGACATAAAATTTGAGCCTTGATCCGACTGAATTGCCTTGGGTGCTCCTACAAAACTGAAAAACTTGGTTAGGGCCTTAACTATGCTCTTTGCCTTTATATTCCTTAGAGGTATGGCTTCAGGAAATCGAGTGGATGTACACATAATGGTAAGTAAATACTGGTTTCCAGATCTGGTCCTAGGCAAAGGTCCTACACAATCCACCAACACTCGACTAAACGGTTCTTCAAAAGCTGGAATGGGTTGGAGAGGAGCAGATGGTATCTTCTGATTTGGTTTACCTACCATCTGACAGACATGGCATGACTTGCAAAACTTCGAAACATCCTTTCTTAGCTTAGGCCAATAAAAATGACTCAGAATCCTATTATAAGTCTTATTGACACCTAAATGACCTGCCATAGGTGTATCGTGAGCTAAACTCATGACATCTCGATGATAAGCAGCTGGGACCACTATCTGGTGAACAACACGCCACACTTCATCTGGAGAAGCGTCAGGTGGTCGCCATTTTCGCATAAGGATGCCATCTTTCATACAGAAGCATTCTCCAACTTTAGTAGCCTCTTCTGGTGGAAGTGCCCTCTTACTAAGTTGGATGATATATGGGTCTTTATGTTGTTCAGAGAGTAAACGTTCTCGGCTGAGGATGTCCTTGCCTTGGCTAACTAATGGATGCAACTCATCATCCTCACCACCAAATTTTGGTAAAAGTTCTTTCTTCTCTTGCTTCTTGATATTGTGTGGTTCCATGCTTGTTTGAATGCCATCAAGGTCAGATAAGAAAGTGTCATTCAAATCAATATCAACGGAGGAATTCGTCTCGTCAAATGCTTGAGTATGGTCTGCCTCCATTTCTCGTCTTCTGGCCATCGCTCTAGTAACAGCACAGGCTGGATAAATGTCATCATCTTCATCATCGCCCATGACATCTGGATTGATCTTCTCACAAACTATAGGATCTGGTACAACTTTCCCACCAGCTAAATCGTTGCCTAACAACAAAGAAATGCCTGGAACGGGAAGAGTAGGTCGAACACCTACGATAACAGGTCCAGTAACTAAATCTGACTTCAAACTAATTCTATGCAGGGGAACATCAATGACGCCTAGCTCCACACCCTGTAATAAAACTGACCCACCAGTGGAAGTCTGCTCAGACAAAGGAAGCACGCCCTCTAACAATAACGTCTGTGCAGCACCAGTATCTCTCAAAATCTGGACAGGTTTTATTTCGCTAGAGTCACCGAGTGAAACAAATCCCTGAGACATAAAGGGCTTATAATCCTCCATAGAATCAATAGAACTGGACTGTGAACCCTGGACATCAGGAGTGTCAGAACAAATCGAAACTAAGGCTTCTCTATCACCTCTAACTGCCGCACAAGCGTGTGGTTGAGTTTTATCAAAATCATTTTTTCTCTTGAGTTTAAAGCATTCACTGATCAGATGACCCTTTTTCTTACAATAACTACAAGTAGGAAGCGACCCTATTCCAGACGATCCTTCAACACGTCCTGGACCGGACTTAAAACCACCTTGGGATGGAGACTGGGAACTTGTGAAAGACTGAGACCCTGAACCACTCTTTTTATATGTGTCTGAATTGGTAGAATTACTGCTAGTCTGAGATCTTGAAACAAAATTCTTTTTATGAGACAGAGCATAAGTATCAGATATGACTGCTGCCTCTTCAAGAGTTTTCACATTCTTATCTTCTAAATGTGTTTTCAAATCTTGAGGAACACACTCCTTAAACTCTTCTACCAGGATGACTTGGCGCAAATTAGCAAAAGTTTTATCAAGTTTCTTGGATCTAAACCAGTGATCGAATAAATCTTCTTTCTCCCGTGAAAATTCAACAAATGTTTGATTATCAAACTTTCTATACTTTCTAAACTTTTGTCTATATGCTTCAGGTACTAATTCATATGCTTTTAATATTGCTGCTTTGACCTTCTCATAATCTAAACTCTCAGCTACCCCTAGTGCAGAGTATACCTCAGCCGCTTTTCCAACCAGTACACTTTGTAACATTGTTGACCAAACGTGTTGTGGCCATTTAA
This sequence comes from Saccostrea cuccullata, assembly GCF_032062105.1. Lineage (NCBI taxonomy): Eukaryota > Metazoa > Mollusca > Bivalvia > Ostreida > Ostreidae > Saccostrea > Saccostrea cuccullata. The sequence continues at coordinate 56,154 of NW_026938210.1, forward strand.
GATTCTCTGCGACTTTTTCGAATTGGGGAAAATATTTGTCTACAGATTTTTCTTGAAATTTCGGAACTAACCTAATGTTTTTTGCTGCGTCAAATTCAGTTTTGACAACTGACGGTTCTGGTTGGTTTTGTAATTTTAATTTCTCTAATTCAAAGTTCATTGCACGCTCTTCTCTTTCTGCTGCTAATTTGTCTAATTCAAATTTTCGTTCACGCTCTCGTTCTACTCTTTCTCTTTCTCGCTCTTCTCTTTCTTTTTCTCGATCTTCTTTTTCTAATTTTTCTCTTTCTAATCGCATTTTCTCTAACTCTAATTGAAACTGATATTCTGCCATTTTGTAAGAGCCTAACTCTGATTTAACTGTATATTCTGGAAGATCGTATTTTTCAAAGATGTTTTCTTCTACTAGTTTGTTTGCAACCTTAATTCTAATGTCTTGCTTTCTCTGAGAGGATTTAACATCTAACCCAAAATGCAAACCTAATGCGATCAAGTCATCCTTTTTTAACGTATCAAAAACCTGAACACTTGGTGAACTAAGAAAGTCTGTGACCGAAAACACCATGTTGATTTTTGCTGGCTTATAGTCAAATTTAACGGTTCAATAAACAAAATTCTGACAATAAACTGCAAAAGTGCAAGAAATTCTTTATCCCGAACGAGCCCCCAATTCTGTTATGGGTCAGAATTACCCGAAATGCCAGCAAAGATCAATAACACAATTTAAACTTAACAATAATTTATTTACAGTAATATATAATAAGTATATGAAACATAAAGTACAAACTTAGCAAGAATCTAAGAATACATACATCAGAGTGTCCGTTGCTGCACACAATGTCCCAATGAAAATATATCCCAGTTATATCTCAATAGTGCTTATACGACAAAGTATTCACAATTATTGTATATGCATCGAATTGACAGGGTATTTATACAGTATCATAAATCTAGAATATTCTAGAAATTGTTAAAACATGATATTACTGGAACAATCTGGACATACACAAAATTTAAGAATGTTCTAGATAAAATGACCAAACATGTTGACCACTCTGGAAGGTTCAAGAAACTTAATGTTACTAATTATATACATAATAAAACAATACACATCTCACAACATTATTAAAATAATTACTTAGAGTGAGAGGATTTTTGAAAACATAATGCTAGTTTCTGAAAAGAAATGTTTTCTGTTACGAGAAAAACGCCCGGAAGTCATTTTATTGATTCCGAGTTTCTGCTGCCGATTTTCGTATCTACATGTAAATTCAGAATAATCAAAGATTTTCAGAATAATTAAAGATTTACATAAGAAAAAAAAAAACAGACAAACAAGTCTTCTATGCCCTGTAAATTATTTTTATATTCTTTTTCTTTTAATTTTTTTTTTATTAATTACAGGTAATTTGTTTTTTGTTTACTGATATTTCTCTTCTAAGGCAGATGTTTAAACGACAGATCTACAATTCTAAAAATAAGAAAATGTACATTTCTTATTACTAAGAATAAAAATATAAGCGCGAATAGTCATATTTTTTCTATAGATCAATCAATTAAAAATAATTTATATACGTGTGTAGTATTATATAAAGAACAAGTATATATTCAGTTTTGTTAAAGCTTTATTTTAAAATGAAAAAAAAAATATGTACATGTATAAATTTTTTTCTATTTAAAACGCAGCCTCGAAATACGTAAAAAAAATACGCATGGAAATATTTACCTTCTATATATCAATATATTTACAAATGCGAAAAAGATCAGTGGGACGATGTTTATTTCCTTTCATTTTTTTTCTTATTTCCTCCATTACTGCTGCAGTGTAAATTAATATTTAAAATTGAAACCGAGACATAGCATACAAGACTATGATCGAAAAAATAACATACATGTAATAAAACATTTAAACTTCTCTAATAAATAGAAACTCATTGATACTTCAATTGATATGAATAATAAATAAATTACATTCTGTAATAACGGAAATAAAATTGTAAAATTAGCAGCCAATCACGGACCAAAGCTAACAGGCTCCGCCCACTTCATTTGCATACCGTTTCCCAAAGCGTACCGTCCACAAAGCGTACCGTTCCGTGCAAGAAGCGAACCGTACCGTCCACAAAGCGTACCGTTCCGTGCATGAAGCGAACCGTATCGTCCACAAAGCGTACCGTTCCGTGCACAAAGCGTACCGTTCCGTGCACAAAGCGAACCGTTCCGTGCACAAAGCGTACCGTACCGTTCACAAAGCGAACCGTTCCGTTCACAAAGCGTACCGAACCGTACCGTGCAAGTGGTGTAGTAGCACGGTTTAGGGTCTGTACAATTTTCCAGAGATAGATTGCTCTTTTTCAGCAGATGAAGATAATTTGAGATATGGATCTGGTGAAATAATTTGTGCAAGACGGATAAAAAAATAGAATTTTTCACATTTAAATTTTAAAAATTATTTTCAGTATAAAAGAAAACATATACACGTGCAATTGATTCTTTTTTTTTTTAATACTTTATCGGTTACTTCATTGCTTTAAGAATTTTTTGTATTAAATATTGAATTAAAATTTATTGATTTTTATAATGCTGCACAGAAAGGGTATTTTTCATTACAAAATCCCAAATTTTCCCCATTCATTTTCTTTTTACAAAGTCATTTGGGTGAGAAAGTATAAACTGAGGTCCCGTGTCGCAGTAGGTTCTGGCACAAAAAAGATCCCTCCTTTCTCAATGGCCCTGAATGCTGAGTATAGGATAAAATTTGCAGATATACACCGGCAAGTGGTGGCGTTCCATAGGAGTGAAAAATTCTCGAGAGATGCATTAAACAATATACAACCAATCGTTTTTACTGAGAGCAGTTTGAAATTTTATATTCAAAAACACAAAAAGATATTGTTAAAATTCCAAATCCGTTAAATTATACATGCAGTAAAATGTAATAAATCGCAAACAATAATTCAATTATTATTTTATAAAGGAAAAAAAGCTGCAATAATTAACAAAAAAATATACACGTCTAATAAATTGACAATTAATTTCGCTTTTGGCGTCTTATTCCCCTATAAAGAGAGTAAACATTTACTATTCACAAGGGATGTTTGTAAAACACATGCCCTACCCTTCCCCAATTCAAATAATTGGATGTTTTAAAGTCTAATGGGCATACCTCTGTCAAAAATAGCTCTATCGTACCCAAAACTGAACTTGACCTTAAAATAAAGAACTTTATTTGGTAATAACCAATATTTGCCCCCAAAATCAAACTTTGACGGAGAAATATTTAATTATGTTCTGAAACAGAGAAATATATGCTTACTTCGAAACACTGAATATTTTCATTAGCAATGACGTTATATTTTTGAAATGACGTCACGAAAATTACGTAAATTTAAAATTTCCATGATTTGTACAGAAAAATGTTTATTTATGTCAATATTTTGAGTAAAAGTCACCGAGCGCAGATCTGATCAGTCTCAATATTTTGATATTATGTGTAGAATGATACTATCAATGAAATATGTAAGTATTGTTCCTGAGCAAACTCGCGCTCTTTGACTATAAATTTTAACGCTAAAATTGTTGAAATTTTGTCTATTTTTCCTCTATCTAAAAAATGACATAAAATCGAACTAGTTTGTGACTTCATATAAACAAAAAAAATTGTCAATAAACTACTTTGAAACTATAATATGATCTGTTAATTTATATTTCTCATACAATTTATAAAATTCAGCACATTTTAAGAATTTTTCAAAATTTGAATTTTGTGGGGGCAAAGATATGCAATATACGGCATTTAGTTCTTTGTTTACAAAATTTCATTTTAATATGTGCAACCTCTGCAAATAAATGAAATAAAATTGTAATAAATTGTCAATTGATAAGTCGGTTTTTAGAGTTTAGAATTTATTGTAAGTCCAAAAATATGAATTTCACAAATATAAATTAGAACAAATTTCGTAGATGGAACAAACTGAATTTTACAAAGAATTTCTTAAGATAGACTCACTTACAAACTCAATCACATCTAATCTTTGACAAATCCGCCCACATTCGTACTGACCAGCCAATTAAATTAAAGATAGAAAGTTGCATGAACAGGGAAAAACTGTATGATGTAATTTACAACACTGAAATTAGGTAGAGCTAAGCATAACAAATTCAAAGAACACGATCATAAGATCTAATCATAAATTTGAAAACAAGTATGAGTAAATGACATTGATATCGTGAGACAGGAAAAAGATGTCAAAAATCAGATATTGCTAACATGTACAAAAATGCCTTTCTTAAACATCAAATGAAAACAATTAACTTTCAACTACAGATGTCAAACAAGACCCAAAAGTAATAATCAATTATAAAAAGATATATTCAAAATTAATAATTTGTCATTTAAAAACCCTTATAACACATAATCATAGCAAAATAAATAAACGGAAACTGCAAATTATTGGATTTTTTTTAAGTCCAGAAAAAAAGGATATGGAGATAACGAACAGTATTCAACCTCAAAGTCCATTAAACAATATACAAAATAAGAGCAGAGCAAACACGTACCTCCGAAACATCAGAGGTGGGATCAGGTGCCATGGAGGAGTGAGCATCCCCTGCCGACCGGTCACACCCACAGTGTGCTCGTTGCCATGATCAGGAAATAACGTAAAAAAATCCGTTATCAATTCAGTGTATAAATAATGGACTAACAATTGGTATGAAAAACGTCAGTCAGCATTTGACTCAATGATAAATTGTATCTGCTGACAAGGTATAATTAGTCCACAATAGCAATTACAATAGTACCTAATACCGTACTTGACCTAGAAATTCTTATGATAAATACATGTATGTACGGAATTTCATTTCAATATGTGCAATCTCTGCGAAGAAAATGAACGAAAACTAATGGTAAACCCAAAGACAGACAGACAGACAGACAGGCAGGCAACAGCAAAGCAACATGATTTTCCTTTCCTCGAAGGGGGCATAATAATTTTCACAGTTGTATATATTTGTAATATTTCATACGTATGACGAATGAAATGAAGATATGCACATTATGATTAAGCATAAACAAATAAAGGAAAAAACAAAAGGAAAGGAGATATATAAGATTAAAAAAAAATAGATTTTAAATGGCATTTTGATGTACATACTGTATCCAGAAGAGAGAGTAATCCCCATTAAAAGCATCGAATGCAATTTAAGAGTCCACATTGCTTTGTTTATAAACACCTTCTTTCTGACAAGGAAGTTAAAAACATCTAACGAATATGCTTCATACGGTGAGCCATTTCCGTCGTAACTAACTATTATTTAGCTTTTTATCAATGCAAACCACCGTCAAAATACAAAGACATGTAAAAACGCATTTTGTATGCAGATCATTTATTATATAACATACTTGAATGCAATTTATCTAACACCGAAAAGAGTTTTTTTAGCTCACCTGAGCTGAAGGCTCAAGTGAGCTTTTCTGATCAAAATTTGTCCGTTGTCTGTCGTCGTCGTTGTTGTCGTTGTTGTCGTCGTCGTTATTGTCGTTAACATTTCACATTTTCATCTTCTTCTCAAGAACCACTGTGCCAATTTAAACCAAACTTTCTACAAAGTATCCTTTGGTAAAGGGAATTCAAGTTTGTTCAAATGAAGGGCCATGCCCTTTTCCAAGGAGAGATAATTATGAATTAGAGAAAAATTAATGGCACTTTTAAAAAATCTTCTTCTCACGAACCAATAGGCCATGAAAGATGAAACTCATGTGGAATCATGCTCAGGTAGTGGAGATTCAAGTTTGTTCAAATCATGACCCCCGGGGTTAGGGTGGGGCCAAAATGGTCGATCAAGGTTTTACATAGGAATATATAGGGAAAATCTTTAAAAATCTTCTTCTCAAGAACCACTGGACCAGGAAAGATGAAAGTCATGTGGAATCATTCTCAGGTAGTGGAGATTCAAGTTTGTTCAAATCATGACCCCCAGGGCTAGGGTGGGGCCAAACTGGCTGATCAAATTTTTACATACTAGGAATATATAGGAAAAATCTTTAAAAATCTCTTCTCAAGAACAACTTGGCCAGGAAAGGTGAAACTTGTGTGGAATCATCCTCAGGAAGTGGACATTCAAGTTTGTTCAAATTATGACCCCCGGGGCTAGGGCAGGGCCATAATGGCCCTTCAAAGTTTTACATAGGAATATATAGGGAAACCTTTTAAACTCTTCTTTTTTAGTACATGTACTTCAAAGCCATGATTAGTGATATTTATATGGAATCATCCTGTAGTGTAGATTCTTGTTTGTTCAAATCATGACCCCCTGGAAGTTAAAATTCAAGCCCCACCCCCCTACCCCCTCTGTAAATATTCAGTTCTGATCTGATATGTGCTTTTTCCTAGCCGATGTGCTCAGGTGAGCGCTGTGGCCCTTGGGCCTCTTGTTTCTTTATATTTTTGTTTATATTTTCTAAAAAAAAAATTAATTAGAATTTGAATCTCAGTAACAGTCACTTCCTTGTGAGGAAGAGTAATCCACTCATAGTGTCCCCTTGAACCTTCTTCCGTTACTGTGTGAACACATTACCGATATAGCCATATTTCCTCTGGCTTCCTTTCAGATAAAAAAAATACTTGTATTTATTTTAAGAATTTTTTAAATTTACATTTCCGTAGACAAAATCTCTTTGTTTGTTATTTTTTACAATCAAAATAAAGAGCTTCCTTTTCTTTTTCTTTTTTGTAAATCTCTAAAGCGAGTCTGATAAGTTGTTTTTTAATAAAAACCCTAAGAACAAGGAATATTTTAACGATAAAATGTGGGTCATCAATATTTACTAGGGCACATTTTTGTGGAAAGTTTAACTTTTATAGGATTACTATGCTTGAATAATTATTTAATATAAATTTCTGTTTTGTTATAAAACTAAAGAAATAAATGAAAACTTGTAATGCACATAATAATTTCTGTTCTTAACCAAATATGTTCACCTCACCCATATCTACCAACAATGGTACCAACTATACCAATTAAGTAATTATCTCACCTGGTCAAATGCCCATTTTGCACACATTGTCTATGCCTGAAATTCATACGTGTGCAAAACGGGAACAAACACTTAAGGCAGAGAAACTTTGAATTACTTAAAACCCTTTAATACAACCTAATACGACGAAGATACATGCCTAACATGATTTTCACCAACAGAACCGCGAAAACTTAAACCAATCGATCTTCGATACAGCCACGCCCAAAGTTAAGACTAAGGTGTGTCGTAAGTTTGTTTTAAGATATGTCTTAGTCCTGAGATAGCTTCATAAACATGCTATTATCTGCCTGTATTCATATTTTCTTTTACGCATGATTATGTCGTTAACTAATTTTTGAGGCTTGTTAAATTTCAATGATGTCACAATTAAACTTCCAATACGATGTACAAGGAATGTGAATTCTGACCTTCCTTAACATAGCTGAGTTAGGAGAGTTCTTAATCTTGGTCCTAACTTTAGGACAACTACGAGCTTGTCTTAAGACATATCGTAGGTGATTTTAAGAAGCACTGGTGTCAGGAAAACATCCAAGAATATTTTTTTGCGTAAAAAAATTAAATATTTGTTGTAAATTATCATTTTCTTTAAGGAATTCGAACAAAATCAATTTTCATACCTTGTACAGTGAAAATGTATGAATCTGCATACCAAAACTTCCTTGACAAGCAAAATAAAGATCATCAGACGTTTTATTGAGGAGCTACAAGTCTATAGTATACTTGTCAAAATTTCTAAGTCCCCACTTTTATTTTTTCAAAAAGTTTAAATTCTTAGCTTCAATTTACTAGTTGCTTACAAATTTGCCTTTAAGTTGCAATACTTACCTGTCAAAGCCAAAAAAATTGTAATCGAATGTGTAATTACTCGACCGTGACCGTATTTGTTAAAAAGTTCGAGTTCCATATGATTTTCGGGTGTATTCTTCGTATTTTTTACTTTCATGTGTTCTCCATCTTTAATTGATAACGAAAAACAGAAAAAAAGCTTGAATAAAATGCAGTGTATGTCCACACAATAATGTGCAAGTGAAGTTGAAATGGCCCAAGCTGGTCGAAGTTAACGAAAGTTCTGTTTTTTTTCACTGTATGACTTTATTTTACTTAAAACCTTTATAATTACCGCCCAGAAAACCTACAAAGCCAACCTGAATTCATTTTAATCGTTAGAAATCGCTAGATTTTCAACAAACACCACAAAATCATCCTAGAGTTTATCCGGAAAATTCAAAAGAACCGGAACCGGAAGTGCTCTCCCCTCAATGTCAAACTGGAGGAGTGGGGAATACATGTAAGAAGACGTTATGTAACTATTGTTGATATGGCACAGACAATTTCGATAACCCCCCTTGTCATCCTAATCTCAACCCTAATTATCATGTTTGGAAGAAGATAGACCGGAGTGTGAGGCAGCTTTTCCAGCAGCAGAATCTAGCGGAACTAGAGGACGACCTAGACTCCACATGGAAAAAAATTCAATAAAAGAAATTTTATTAAGTTGTGTGAACTCTTTGAGGAACGGTTGTCTTGCTGTGAATTCGTTTGAATGGAGAATAATGCAGTATTTAACGTTGTGAATTTTTAATTCTAGGGAGTCTAAATGTTTCTGCATATTGTGTTAAAGCGCTTCAATAAAATTGATAAAAGTGAGAACAATTATTTTGCTACTTTATTATCATGTATACTTATTAAATTATACTGTTTAAATAATTCAACATAAGAGCGGTGTAAAGCAAAAACTTGCCTGGGGACTTAGAAATTTTGACTAGTATATATGTAGCTTGGTGTAGTACAAGGATTGGTCACCTCCTGACCAATCCTCATTACGTCTTGTCATTAATTACATTTTTTCGCGTTACGAATAAAGCAAAAAAAAAAATTTCCTGACAACATGTAAACAAATACAAAAAATATGGTATTACGTAGGTTTCATCGAATGAAACGTGTTCGATTGTATCTACGGGTGGTAAGTAAGAGTTCACTATGTAGCGCACGCTTTCCCTAGCAAGTCGTGTTTATTTCTAGATACAATAGTTGAACTTATGATCTTTTTATTTAAATCAAGAATAAGCTGTTTGGATGTTTAAAATGTGAGTGAGGGTTCGCCACTCAATTTTTCTGCTTACTCTGCATTTGCTGCGTATACACAGGTTTCTATATTTTTTTTCAAAATATTTTTATCTAGATGTTTTTCCTGGTCGGCAGAGGAGGCTTAGATTCCATTGCATCATTATTAAAAGCCGTTTTGTGTGTGTGTGTGAGGGTGTGTGTGCGTTTTCGCCCGTTAGTTTGTTAGCAAAATGTTATATCAACACTGCTTTGTTTTTATATTTGAATATATTCAATATAATAAACCTGGCGTCAACTTGTGTTGTGTTAATATATAAAGGTGCATAGTGAAATGAAGTGTGGACTACAACATTTTTCGGTTATACTAACGAAACGCTGGAAAATATTATTTTCTATCAGGATCAGATTAATTTCAATTGGGAAATGTTTTCACTTTATGTCTATGTATTTACTTTAAAATTCAGAAATATTTCCCAAATTCGGCTATCCATTTTGATTTATCAGAAAAATATGCTTGTCGTTAATTTCTTTTTCAGCCAGTCAAAATGTTTTTGAATGATTATAACCGTATAACAGAGAGATATGAATTCCGTATGCAGGTGATGAACGTAGATAGTTGTATAGATAGGCGTCGGAACTGGGTTGGCTAGGTGGTGGTGGGGCCTTATAATTAGCCCCATTCCACTTTCTTTTCTTTTTTTCTTTTTTTTTATTTTTACAAAAATAGACATTATATATGCATTGAAAATTGGGATTTACCTTTTACTGTGGGTTTACCCCCCCCCCCCAACTTTCAATTTGCTTCCGACGCCCATGTTATAGTAAGGGAAGTGGACGATTGAAAAGTTAGTCATCAGGTTTATTATAAAGCCTGACTGTTAAATTACTATTTGAGTCTATTTCAGGTAAATTATTTAAATATGCTACAGATATATATGTATCAGACTCACTCGGATATATCTATTGACAAGACGTCGTTGATATATAATCTTTTCAGGTATAAGATTTTGGACAATTTGTTAGAAAAAAATATATTGTAAACTAAATGGATTTTGACGAATTGCGGAAACCAAAATCTTTCGTCCCTGGGACTTCTGATGGAAATACTGGTCTATAATGCAAACAGGGAAGTTAAACATAGTTTATAAAAACTACAGTGTAGTCAACACAAGATTCTGATATGTGTTGCTTTCTTCAACTGAAGTAACTTCTGACGTTCGTATGCTTTGATATTCATTGTTATCTCTGGAAATACTTAATTCCTGATATTCATTTACGTTCTCTGAGACCACTTCAATGTTTTCAGTGTCGTTATTCTCAGAACATTTCTTGCTTGTTTTGAAGTTTCGTACAATCTTTCGCCTACAAAAATTGTTAAATAAAGAAAAAATAAAACAAAAGTAATGGTATCAACAATAACGATATGATCGTGGTAATTTATTGAATAGAATATGAAGCACATTTTATCAGAAAGTATTTAATACCTATGGAATGTGTATTTATTTCTCAGAGATTATCCTAGTGGTTGCCTCATGAATAAAAACTTATCGAAGACCGATAAATTTGTACTATTTAGGTACAAGTAGTAAACAAAACACCAAACTATAACTATAGCCCAAAAACACATTATATTCCCAATGATAACCTTTGCAATATCATGAAACAGGACATTTTCCCCATTCTCATCTCAAGCAAACTAATTCACAGAATATGATTCTCCCCCTTACGGAAAAAAACATGCGCGGATCTGCAAGGTGTATGGGGTTATGGTGGGAGTTATGATATAAAAATAAAAATCGAGTATAGGAACCCTTTTTGGTCCCTTGTTTTCCAAACGGAAATGTTGAAACAGATAGAATTTAGGAATTCATGTCCTTGATCATCAATCTAATAAAATATGGCTTTTCCTGAGGCCAGAAGGAGTTGTTAGAAACTTTGCTTGCAAAATCTAAAAAGCTTATTGAAATATCGCACGGAAACAAAAGTGTTTCAGACCGAAAGACAGACGAACAAAAATATTGAAATTCGCAATTTTCGATGAAAACGGGGGACGATAAATATAAATCTCATATATATGTACAAGTGTTTATTTTATAAATATAATAAATTTCAAATACTTAAATAGTTTTTTGTAAATACCGTATTGAGAAAATAACGACGACAGCAAAGATGATGAAAACTGTTGAAACAACAACAATCACAACAGAAGTAAGAGGGGATCCTGAATCGCCACTTGATGCTACTCTCCCCAGTGTTCTCCATGAGCTGTTTATCTGTGTTGCTCCCGACACAGTAAATTTTTCTCCGACACAGTAACGATTCAAATTCAACGCTTGCGACACAGTCAAAATTTTGCCGACACAGTGAGATCTGTGATAATTAGAAAACCGAATCTAAACATTATTAAATTCTCTCTAACTTAGTGAGATTTTAATCAAACAATTCTACCGTATCTCAATTCTAAACGGTGGAGCACTTAATTACTAGGGCTTCATACGAAAGCCCAGGAGGCTCATTCGAGATTCGAAATACGAGATTCGAAATTCGAGATTCGAAATTCGAGTTTCGAGATTCAATATCCAAAATAACCAATCAAAAGGCGATTTGAGATTCAATTACTCCCCTTTATTATTTTTTACTATTAAGAAATCGTAGAGTATTTTAATACCGAGGAGGTCATTTGATTAAATTAGAACGCAAGAAAAAGTGTTATATATTATCAAAACGAAATTTAAAGAAATATTGGATTTTGGTATGCAAGATATGCTTAATTAATTTATAATAGCTTCTTAAATGTCATAAGAGATTTATATAAAGAATATATATGTTTCGTGTTATCTACTTTGGACACAGGGTTGTTGACATAATATTAAACTTAGATTTACAGTACATACACCCCCCCCTTTTCTCCAAACATAATTTTTTTACTATTGTAAAGCTCGGTTGCCAACCCCCGCCCCAATTTTGGTACAGTGGTGCAGTATAGTCAAAGAAGTTTAAGTAGTAGTGTATTAAAAGAAATTAGGTACTAAATGAAGTTCGATCCCCCCCCCCCCGCCCCTTTACGCCCCGAAATAGGATTTTCGGGTTTGGACAAATTTTTTCTGTCAGTTTCTATTTTCAGGTTTGAAATAATATTTTTGTCTGCCCCTCTCCCCCACCCCACTTTCAAAATCGATGCTTCGTCTTTGTAATAATTAGTACTACGGGTTTAAAGGTGGATAGTGTTTGTGACACGGTATTAGAAAGTGGCCAGTGACCGAGTTTATGAAACCAATAGACAGCCCCTTAAATACGGATGGCTGAAACATGCATGCTTTATAAAGATAATGACCCATTGGGAATAATAAATTTTTAAAAAATCATTTTTAATCAACCAATTCCCACCCCAACCTCGAAAATTAGGGGTTATCATGGTAATTGGAAGTTATTTTTGAATGGACATAAGCATAAAGTTACTGTTTTTTTTATAGTATATTAAATTGGAAAAATATTACGGGAACGCGGGGGGGGACAAATGTGTTGTTATTAACATTCATTGTCAAACTTGCGATGCATGGATACAATAAATATATATTCGATAATTATTGAAAAGGAAACCGCTCGGGTCTCGCCCGACTTGGTCAAAGACTCAAATATACTAGTAAAACCATAATGCTCATTTCATTTGGGGGGGGGGGCACAACCATACATTTTCAGTTTTCAACTACCAAAAATTTCCTGACAACCAAAAACAAAGCAAAAAAAATCATCAGATGTTTTATTGAGGGGGCACAAAATTGAGGGGGCACAAGCATATAGTAGTTATGATTTCTATAGTATTTTATATATCGGCAAAATTATGGGGGGGGGGGCACAATGTAAAGAAATGTACCCTCATTGTATTTCATATAAGTAATAATTTTCTCCCTCATCAATGTTCTTATTTTGAAAAATGACGACCTAAGAATTCCGCAATTCAACTATAAGACCATATAATATTCTATATACGTATATCTATTGTTTTGTTTAATGAAGAAAAATAAGAATTTAAATATATTTTCTAAAATGCAACCTAAAATTCCTTTTTATTTCGTTTTATTACATATATCTTTTTTTCTTGCATTATCATTTAAGCAAATGACTCATTTGATATGAATATATTCAATGATTTCTTGATAGTAAAACATAATAAAGGGGAGTAATCAAAGTTGAACCTGCCTTTTGATTGGTTAATTTGGATCTTGAATCTCGAAACTCGAATTTCGAATCTCGAATCTCGAATTTCGAATCTCGTATTTCGAATCTCGAATCTCGTATTTCGAATCTCGAATGAGCCTTCTGGGCTTTCGTAGCTTCACCTTACATAATCAATTATCCCCTAGACCCTCGCCGGACTTCACGCATGAAGGAACAAACTTAAGATAATTTGTTTTCACACTTCAATATAACGGTTAATTGGTATTTGCATTTAAATAGATTGAATTATTTTTTTTTAATATCTAAACGTTTCTTTTCAGAAGAACCACGGCTCTACTGTAGGATTATGTTAGTACTGTAAGTGAACCATAAAATCAATTCATTGATGTAAATAAATTGCTTAAAATTTTCAACATGTTCAAATAAGGAACACTTAAAAGTATTTTACTGGGTTAGGGTTCTGATGTTTCTTTTTTGTTTAATTCGGTTATACGATCTAGAAAACTGACTTATACTCACGGCAAATTTACTCTAAATATGTAGAGTACAATTCGACTCTATCGACCAGAATTTCCTCTGATTTTCAGAACGTGTTTTACTTTCATCAATATGTACGACCATACCATTTGTGTAACGAATTACCGATTGAAAAAAAAAGTGTGTGCATGTATTCTTTTGTTATTATAATGAATCCGTTTCAATTGCAAATTTGATCGCGAAAATACCGCGAAATTTTAGTGTTTAGCGTAATCTCTGCAACACAGTAACATTTTAAATCATGGAGAACCCTGTCTCCCTGAGGGAAAAAGGAGGACACAATATCATGAATCCTCATAAAGTAAGACAAAGTAAAATATAAACAGACTGTAAGAGAAATGTCATTATATTTACTTGAATTTTTGCAATTATCGTACGGTTATCATACAATTTTAAGAGTTAAAATTTAAAGAACTTCAAGAAAACGGAAGCAAGCTAGAATAAAAAGTAGTTTACAAAGACAGTAAACATAGATTTAAAAAAAATGTTTAAAATACAATTTATTCACACACATTGATCACATTTTTCTCCAAAAGTCCCTCCCATACATCCAGTCAAACAACTTCCGTTGAATCTGTCACAGGTGCTGTTCACACAGTTTTCATTGCAGGGAATTTGACAGTTCTTGCCATATGCTTGGGAACATTCTTTATTTCAAAAAATGGGTAAGTAAAACTTATTTGCTAATGAAAAAGATAAATGAAAAAGAATTGATCAGTTATTTTGTAATTAAATATTTTACGTTTTGTTCATATATAAAATACATGTGTGTGTCAGTGTATGTTAAGGACCCTCTCTACACTGCACCCTAATTTCAGGGTACTTGCGTGTAGTGAGACTGACCCACCATTTGACATAAAAAAGAATAAATTTTAATCTGCATTGTATGACAGAATTCTAAATAAATCCATGTATTCTAAACATTATGTTAGACCAAGATAGAGTTATTGAAAACTTTATTTGCATGTATTTTCTCCTTTTGAATAATCAAAAGCAATTTTTCTTTGTCATTACTTCACTGTCTCCAAAGATTTTTCCTGGATAAAGAAGGCACGCTCCCTATATTAGAAATGGATTAGTTTATTTCAAAACAGCCTCCTTTACACTATATAATTTTCTCAAAGTCCAAAAAACATTTTTCGTCAGTGTATAGAGGGTTCTTAAATATGAACTGTATAAGTTCATAATTATGGCTTTTAAGCAATCCTTTCATATAAATACATGAAGTTGAATAAACTATGGAATTGTTTCATGAATTGAAGAAATATGATTATATGTATTGCCTTTTATATTTATCCTATTTAAATACAGGAATATTGATCTTGGAATCCTTTTTTATCATTGAAAAAAGAACAAGTCAAATTTGCTTTCTTTTATTTGAAATCGGGAAGTTTACCTGATATTGTTTTAATCATACTTGTTCAAGTATGATTTTTTATTTTTTTTATTACCATCTCTAATGATATTTTCCTCTTGAATGTGTGTAAAGAACTTTATTAGGTAATAACCAAATATTTGCCCCCCAAATCAAACTTTGATGGAGATATATGTAATTAAGTTCTTAAACAGGGGAGTATATGCTGACTTCAACGCACTGAATATTTTTATAAGTACCGGTAATGACGTCATATGTATGAAAGGACGTCACAAACATGACGTAAATTTCAGTTTTTATGAATTTAACAGAAAAATGTACATATTTCATGGATATTTTGAGTGAAAGTCACCGAGCGCATGTGTGTTCAGGATCAATATTTTGATATAATGTGTAGAATGATAATATCAATGAAATATGTCAATGTTGTTCCTGAACAAACTTTGGCTCTATAAATTTTAAGGTCAAGATCTAGTAAATAACTTGAGACTAATTTTTTGGTGCTAGATTCATTATGACGTCATAATCAATTTCAACTTTCTTTTTCCCGTACTTTACGGCTTTAGCAGAATTATGTAGAAAATAGGGTATTTTCATGTCATTCAATTCGAAATCATATGAAAAGTAAACCGGATACCTATATTAAATTTGATATTGATTTAAAGAAGAGGCCATAAACATACTAATTACCGTTTTCTGAGAGACTGTAGGCAATCTGGATACAATTCCTTTGCCGAATACGAAAAAAAAATCCCATATTCATGACTGGTTTTCTTAATATTTCATTGAAAATGACAGCTTCAAAATACAGTTTTTCATCTTGTTGACTCAAAATTATGCCCCGAAACACCTTATTTGACCAAGCTAAAGTTGTAAAGCACCAATAAAAGAATTTCTTTCTCAAGTTTGATAAATCTGTAGGCACCTTTCATTTACTAGATCTTGACCTTAAAGCTAAAATTGTTGAAATTTTGTCCATTTTGTCCTCTTTCTGAAAAAGGATATAAAATCAGACTAGTTTGTGGCGTCATAAAAACATAAATTTGTGGTATACACTGCTTTGACACTATGATATTTTCTCTTAATTTATATTTCTCATACAATTTATTGAATTCAGCACATTTCAGGAAGTTTTCAAAATTTGACTTGTGGGGGCAAATATATGCACATATACCGCATATAGTTCTTTTACTTAATTTATTATTCATTATGCGAAAAATCCCTACTAAAATTTATATATACATGTGTATGTGCTTGATGTGATATTAAAATAAAATGCAATTGACAGAAGATTTTAACAAATATTAAGATCCCCTAACTAATCATGTGGACTAAACCTATGCTGCAAAGTGGTGATACTTTCCAGCCAGGCGCACATCGACAAGCTCCATCAGTATTCTTACAAACATAGCTACTGATGCAATTTACCGAACATATCCGAGAACATCGGGACCCAAAATAGCCCATCTCACAAGCTGAAAGAAGAAATATATTTAATATTTCTGCACACCAATTGTTTCAGTGTTATACATTTGTATGAATTTGTTACAATTCACTTTCAGATCGAGATACGTTTACTATTAAATTACATATTTTCGAATGGTCAGATTTTCGTGTTTTTAGGAAAATGTTTGTTGATTCATTTAGGTTTGATTTTGAAGAATTGTTCAGTAGTTATTGAAAAATTGCACTTCGTTGTGGACATAAATTCGTGGGTCTATTCATACCTCGAAAACCACGGATATAATAACCCTCGAAAATTATTGATTTCACAGTATATCATTTCAGTGAGATTTTTGTTGAATGATAAATTAATTGAGATTATGACATTTGGCGTTCTCTTGTACGCTCCTTACGTTTGTTGCACTTTGCATCAATGTAACCGTCATTACAACCCTGTGTTCAGACTCCATCAACATGATTACACATCATATTATTTACACAGTGACCGCTGCAAGTTTCTTAGCATGGGTTACCAAATCTTCCCGGGGCACAGGCTGTCAAAAATCGATCAAAGTTTATTTTGAAATTAAACGAACTTCATTTGGATTACTCAATAATTTTCTTCCTTTTAAAACTATTTTTTTCTAAAAATATTGACAAAAATATATACCACATACATTTCTCACATGAAGTACCAAAGTATCCTGGACCATAACCTGTGTCAGAATGACCTGATATTTTGTTGCAATTGGAATTATTATAACAGTGTCCACTGCCATTGTGTTCACAGTTTATACCATACATCCCATTTTCACATTCGGTAAAAAAAATATTATTTTGTGTTTAAACATAACATTAATATGTAAGGTGTTTTTCTTCTCTTAATGCTATCTTTTTTTTCAAATAAGTGGTCATTCACAAAAGTATTTATGGACCCCCTCTTCAGTTAAATACGACTAATCCATTATTTTATATAAAATAAAAAAAAATAGTGTAATATGGTTTATTTTATATAATTTCAAATAAGCCAAGCTATTTTATCATTCTCTTTGACTGACATAATGATTCAAAAACATTCACATCTGAGTATGATGAGTTTTCTATACAAGTACTTTATATTCTAAGAGGAATTTCTTAGATAAAGAACATAGTACGGTATTGGCCAAAAAATGCCGTCTGTCAGACATGCTCCTTTCAAAACATTTTAAAAAGCTTAGTATTTTTATAATCAATGATATATAATTTATATACCTGACTTAAATGTATGCATTGAAAAAATAACGCTGAATACAGTACCTTTTATAGCAGAACATCGAGAGTTTACGAAGAATTTTTGACGCGACGTCATGAATACGTTTGACGTTACACGAAAGCGTAATCTGAAAATTCGAAAAAATACTCGCTAGGACACAGTTTATATTACACTGTAAATATAAATTCAAGAAATTTAGTTGTTGATTTATTAATACGTCATTATTGTTTTGATTTTTTTAATTTATTTATTATCATTATTACCCTGGTGCTTACAATGTAATCCTCCACGAAGGTGTCTCCGCTTTAGTTCCAACAGAGGAACAGGGAGAAAAAGAAATAAACCGTCTTTTTTCTTTGAAATTTGCTTTCTTTTTATTGCATTGATTATACGGGCTCAATAATTTTTTTTAGCTATTTCTCTTAAATAAATAGAGAAAAATTCTTTACATCCGATCTAGTGAAAAAATGTCCTGTTGGAAAAAAAATCGACGTTTCCCCGGCACCAAAAAAAAAAAAAAATCAGTTCTTTAGAATATGGTATGTAAGGTGCACAAACATTTAAAAAAAAAACTCGAATGTCAAGATAATTTTTATTTATATTATTATCATATAATTATTGGAACATTAGTTTAGAATACTATGATTATATGATGTAGAGGAGAGACCCCCTGTCATGTGTCTTTATTTTTCCTGACATTTGAACATGATATATCTATGATTCTCGCAAAAAACAAAAAGAATTAAAAGGGTTAATTTACAATACAATACAGACAGGTATTTCCTATGTGTAAAGTTATACTAAACATGTTAAATGTATTGGTCCATGAAAAGTAATTTTAGTAATTTTCCACAGGAATGAATGTTAATAAATTAAAATGAGCAAAAAACCCCAAAAACAAAGAACAAGAACAAGCTGCGAGCCCTTACCCGGGAAACACGGGTATTTCATAAGTTGGCCCATGTCACCACCCTCCCCCCATAAATAGGTATTTCCTTTTCTAAAAAATGTTGCAGTGACGTAGCATAGTTTTTGAAAAAGAGAGGGGGTGGGGGGAGAACCAAAGATGAAAAAAAATAACTTACCTGAAAAAAGTTGACAAGCAAAAAACAAAATATTACTGAAAATAAAAGGGGGGGGGGGTGCCCAAACTCGAAAGTCACTTTATTCACTGTACTGTAACAAAAAGTGGAGGGGGAGGGGGGCAACCAGCCTATCAAAGAACATTTACAATAGTAAAATTCATGTTTGGAAAAAATCCCTCCTTCCCCTGTTGCTACGTGCCTATGTTGAATTTTTTTGACAGAAAAAATTGAGTCGTTAGCTTCTTCTTTAGCAGTTGTAAATTGGTTCTCCTATTCTACATGTATAATTCCTTGTATGTCCTAATATACCCCATACCGTTTCTATAGTACAAAATGAATAATGATATGAAGTGGTGGGATTTTATAATATATAAACATGTATTAATTAAAACTAAAGAGTGCAAATATTAAAAATAGATACTAGTTTTTCTACATGAAGTTCATGATCACAAATTAAGAAATTCAATTGTGATTTTCTATGCAATGGGAAATTACGGATTGGCGTGAAAAACATTTACATGCATCTGTGTATATAAAATACGTACTGTTTACGGATATCACTAATTTCATAGCTTAATTGCTGCACACTCCGATTTTTTTCACAGGGAAAAACAAAACAAAATGTGTCCAAACACTTATTTTATTGCTGACAACTTTCAAAGACTATCTGCTTTCCTTCGTAAACTCTTTAAAAAATCTTTTAATCCAAGGAGGAGGGTAGGGGAGTCCTTAGCTTGATCACAAATCAGAAGCTGCTGAATGTCGCTGACCAATGTCAGATAAATTCTGTAAACATGTAATTTATGACTCTGCATCGGCGTCGGAAGCACATTAAAAGTGCGGGCGGGTGCTAAGTGTAAGAAAAAAATTTAGCCCCCCCCCCCCAAAAAAAAAAAAAACAACTGACAAGCAAGAAAAAAAAGTTATGTTCATAGTCCAAACACGAAAACCTATTTTGTTGGAGGGGGCGGGGGGTATAGATTCGAACTTCAATACCAAGATTTTTTTTGCAAACAGCACCACTTTCCCAGTTTTAAACCTATACTGTAACGTGTCTGTGGAAAGTGGGAGCGGGAGGCTAAACCGACGCAGTTATGTTCAATGTCTATAAATACTAAATCTATCTTTCAAAAAAAAAATTCTGCAGGAAATATTTGCAAAAAAAAAAATAAATAAAAATAATAAATATACATTTAAATTTGTATGCGCTATTTTTTACTATTAATGTGCATACTATCTAGTATTCGGGAACTTATTATATTTGATTGTTTTTTTTTTTTTTTTTTTTGATCTGCTATCAAGTACACACTGTCAAGATTCACAGCATCGTGGGTATGTTAAGGAAGCATATAAGTAATATCTCGGGAAATTTAGACTTTTTGAAGAAAATTTAGTTTAATAAATTACCAAAACCACTGATAAACGTAAATTGTTATTTACTATTGCATGCAGATAAAATCGTGTCTAACGCAAAGACGTGCATCACCTCCACGGCATCACGTGACTTCTATTAATAACAAAATTTTCCTTAATAAAAAGGCTTACAGAACAACAATACCCCGGAGTTTGATAATTTCTTTGAGTATCTAATATATCTGAAAAATATCTGTTTTATCTAAAAAGTGCTGCTAGAATCCCACTATCTTGTCCGTAAATTATTTATTCCACACATTCGCACGAAACCTTACCCTTTGTTTTGAATTTTATACATATGAATCAAGATTTTTCGTACAACCATGCTTAACTCGGGATTCTAGCAGCATTTTCCAAGTTTGTCAAAACGCAAACTTTCAATCTGTACAAATCGTATGTTTTGAAATATCCAGCTTATTGTTGTTCTGTTGCATTTTTTGGTGAAGAATGACGGACGATAGGCCAACCGGGATACGTAATATAGCTGACTGTCTTCGAAAGAGAATATAATCGATTAAAATAAATTAGCATACCTATTTATTTAATTGAACCCCATATGAATTTAACACAATATTTCCGATATTTCCCTTTAAACTCCATTTTACGTACATGTATCTTTGAACATGCCGTCTTAGCCAAATTCTCCTTACATGACATGATCAATTTCCAAGTTACTTGATGTACACATATGACGTCATCGGTGGTAGATTTCAATCATAATGACTGTTACAGCATAACAAAATAAAAACATTTTATTTTTGTTAATGTTTACACGTTTCTAATCATTTTCTAGAGTTAAATTACATAGCTAAATACTAGGGATGTCAACGACTACCCGGTTAACCGGGTACTCGATCGAACGTCCGAGTATCGAATACTAAAATCGGTACTCGGTTACTCGGATGTACATTTTTGAATATTTCGTAGCTTATTTATTAATGCAATAAACAATCTGTTTTAAAACGTAAAATGCTCATTGTACTTGTACATACAGTAATTAGGGTTTCCCACACCTCTAAATGACCGTTATCACCTTTGGCTGTGTTTATATAGTAATTATCGTGACCAAGCACCTGCTACAAAACAAAACAAAAAAAAAACAAAACAAAAAAAAAAAAAACCGTGTGTTTATTAATAAATTTTGCTATGAATAGAATTTAAACTAAGAAAAAATAAGTTTATTTTTGTTTCTAAAATTACATATCAATCTTTGAAAATGAATAGAAAATTTCATTAAATTGTTACGTCTTTGCAATTGGTTGATTATTTTATGTTATTAAGAATCTATCAAGAAACAAAATTAAATACTAGAAATTTTAATTAGTTTTATTAAATCTTCATATTATATTCAAACTGTAATAAATGTTGAACTCAGACTGTTTAAGTTTCGATGAACGATTTTCAGCATTCATTTGAAAAAAAAAAAAGATGTACATCTTTTAAAAAATGTACATCTTCATATTGTTTATTAATTAATTTCGATTTATTGTATATAAAATGTACAGGCTTTTTATTAAAGTGTCAAATTACAGGAAAACATCCGATGATGATCATTTGCAGTTACATGTAGTGGGCACGTGAACTTAAATTTTCTTTATCCAAGATATCAAGAAAAAGTTCTATTTTTCTTTATTTCTCATCGTTTATGTTCTGTTCCCAAATTAAATTAATTTAATTAATTAATTTTCTTTAATGTATTTCCCTCTTTTATATAAATGTGCAGGCATTTTTCTCAAATTGTCAAATGACCGGAAAGCATTCGATGACGAGAGTTAACTTTGAGCACGTGAACTTTATACAAGAGATCAAGAAAACATATCGTTTTTCACCTTCACATTAACATGTTTTACTTTTTAATACTTCACAGACGAAATTATAGTTTATATTAATAAATATTCAATGCAAAAATTCACATATTTTTGTTTTCTTTGACAAATTCTGTTTCTTTGTGTATTAAGTATTAGCTGCGATCATTTCCTGTGTATAGGGATTAGCAGTGCCTGAGCAGGAAACGACATGCCCTGGGGGTTTCACACCTGTCTTATAGTATACTTTGGGTAACGCTCGCTGGATGTGCTAGCCATTCAACAACACATTTGATTCATTGTTACATTATTATTTCATCGATATCATTTTCAGATGCGATATTAGCCTTGGAATTTGTGTCAAATTATTGTTGCTTTTTTTTTAAACGGAGTGTATAAAAAGAATAAAAGTAAAAAAAAAAAACTTTTAAAACAAATTAATGAAGTATTTGATATTAATTAAATCAAATAATGATCCATTACTATGTTATTTCGCGTCTATTTATATCTGTACCAGTTAGAAGATTGAAAGAGAGGAGAGAGAGAGAGAAGAAAAATATCACAATTATAATTAAGGCACGTGCATGATCGTTTTTCCTCCTTTTTGATCAGTATATCAATTTCTTAAGTCTAGTGAATAAAACTACCGCTGATTTATCAGTTTATTGACCATTTGTCGAATTTGTCTAAGTTTTATTGTTATTTATCGAGAGACTTGTTTATGATCCACTTTCTTCTTTCGTTTAGCATGTTTAGCATACGAGGGACGTTCAATAAATAATGTCATTAGCTTGTTGGTATACAACATAGTAGTCATATGACATAAAACTTGACTTTATCTCATTATTGAATCTTTAATGAATTGATAACAGTTTGTGTGACCACTTTCCATCGCATTATGTCATCGTGGGAAGCTGGAAAACAAGGGCTATTCGAGACACTGCATGAAAAATGAATGGTCAAGAATCAGTAAACTAGAGTAAAATTAAACGCTTCATTAAAGCAGCTGTAAAACTTGTTAATATCACAAAAATATATCAACTGAAATATGTGAAAGTTATAGCAACCAATGCCTGTTTTATAGACGGGTGAACATGTAGATTTCAATAAACAAAAATTATATAATGGGCATCAAACATGGGTACCGTCCTTGGCAACAATGACTTACAACAACCGATGTAAATTTGCGAAATTTCAACAAATTATCACTGATTATGTTTTATTCACTTTAAGACACATATCAAAAATGATAAAAATCATTTTGGGGATAGTTCATACTGTTTTAAATAAACATTTTATAGTAAAAAAGTTTAATACTCAAAGGTCACCCTATATTTTGAAAAATGAGTGAAAACGACAGCATGTAGGAATATCCAAACAATTATTTTTAAAAATCAAAAATTGTACTTATCCACATTTGTATGAAATTCTAACAGATAATAAAACTTGAATCCATTTTGCTTTAAGCCCTCAAAACAAATTTACAATAATATGCACTTGACAAAACTGCAAAGGCCTAAGAAGAGCAAAGAATTGCAGGAGCAACAGTTTTATATGCTATTTTCTTAAATATTAGCGGGCTTGTTCTTCAAATTCATATTCGCGGAGGCAGTTCAGATTTCTGGAGGAGTCTAGAAAACAATTTTTTTGCAAAAAATTGAAAGGTTTATGAGAGGAAGGAAACAGAATGAGGAATACACTACATTAAATGTCTTCAAGACGGCGGCCAAACCCACAGGACATGAAGAGTAAAGGAGTTTTGGGGATAAACAGAAAGTTAATGTTATGTCACACCAACAAAATATGCCAGATCCTTCAACCTTTGAATTGTTTCATTTCCTAAGCTTAGAAAAACATCTATCAGAAAGAAAAAAACAAGTACAGCAAATCATAGGATCTGCCATATTCCAGTATACGAAGGGTCATACTCAAAAATGTGTTCGAAAAACAATTAGAAATTGAATGAAAATGTTACGGATATGCCTTTTAATTGAAAGAGAATATTTTAGTTAAATTATTAAGACTAAGTCATAGAAAAGCGTTTTTTGTTTCTTTCCGAGCCCCAATGACATTATTTATTGAACGTCCCTCGTATGTACATTTGAATCACTTCCCTTTTTGTCGCCAAATTACAACGACAGATTTTGGTGGTAAAATAAAATGTGTTTTTGTTAAGAAAAACACAGTATATTAAAATTGTCGAATTATTGAAAATATTTATTTGAACCAAAAAATTTAAAAAGGATTCTGTCTGCAACAAAAACATTCTTTATTTCATGCATTTCAATTCATGAGCTACACATGAAAAAAAACGGCTTCGTTTTACAATGTCGTAGGAAAAGGCATACAGGTAATACACTCAGGTAACATCCTGTGTATATAGGTAGTATGTACACTAGAAAGCGTCGTTCCCTCGGGGCTTCTCATCCGCTTCGAGTAAGCTCCACTCCACACCAAACTTACCTGAGGAAAACCGAAAGGTTACACAGACATCTGAAAACTTGAAGCATGACAACTTGCTGATTAAAATAAGTTAATTTCTGCGTTGTGTGTTCAAATATTTTAAGGGCCCATATTTATGTTTGTGTTTTATTTGAACCGGAAAAATCTGAAATGTGTTTATGTTCATAAACATAATTTTAGTAATTTTCGAAAAGAGCAGAAAATAGAAATACATTCAAATACTAGCTATGATATTATTGATAATCTGAATAGAAATACCTGTGATTATTTTATTAACAAGAACCCCCCCCCAAAAAAAAAAAAATCGTCGATATTTAGTTCGTCGATATTCGTACACTTAGGCGTGTTTTGTTAAAATTTAATTGTAATTATGTATCACTATCTATCATCGTTTTTCATGCTATTATTTATAACAGACATGGTTGCCGTAACTGGAGATGTCCAAACACTCAGAGGGAACTCATGCTAAGCTTTGGCTTATTGTGAACACCGGATTACAGTGCATATAAAGAGAAGCGATATCATGGCATTCTTTAAATTTTAATTATACCTTTTTAGCAATTTGAAGATCATTATGGGTGTCATTGTTGATTTTGAAAATAAACTTTAAGTTAATATATTCAATAAATCATTCGACTTTATTTCATTCTATACTGTACAGGTATTACTGTTAACAGACGTTTTTGAGAATTAATTAATTTTGAGTGACCATTGGTAAAAAAAAAAAAGAAAGATGTTTTTTATTAAACAATTTGATAAAACTTAAAAATGAATTTTTAAAGAAAACATGTAATGGTATAAATCTATTAATATTAATGTGGTCGTAATCCCCCCCCCCCTCATTTCGACACGATTAAAAACCGACAATACTTTACAGGTAGGAACATCTAAGCTGAAGAATAACGGTAGCGGACCCCGCCGCGGTGTAAACACGGTCTCAGGTAGCACCGCGATCAAAAACCGCGACGGTGTAACGCGGAAAGGATTAATACACCGCGGAGGGGACGCGGTCTAATACGGGATCCGCGTTGCCTGTACTGTAACTACAAAATACCGTCCCGAAATACTATACAAGTAACAGCTTTTTAAAAAGCTTGCCTGACTAAATCAATCAATTTATCTGCATAAAGAGTGATAAACATTTTGAGCAGAATACTTTTGTGGGTTTAAAACATATCCTAACTTTATATTTTGATAACCTTGTGGAATTGAAATCTTGATTTTATTTAACTTGTAGAAGAATCATCTCTATACTGCATACTAAAGAGTTGTTATTCGGGGGGGGGGGGGGGGGGGTGCAAGTGAAGTGATCTGCCCTTGGATCTAAATTGATTTCAAGCTACATTGACTTTGTAACACCTACTATAAAATCTTTCATCAAATCATGCATCGTAAACATTTTAAAAGATGGATATAATTAAATACACATTTGGTTGGAGTGTATTTTCTCCTCTGAAGTAAACAGTAGGAAGTGTGTCCATTATTTTTTTTTCTTAAAAAGGGGGGGGGGGGGGTAGTGATACTATCATATAAGTATATTCAATATTTAGGCCTTTGAGGAAAGAAAAATCCAAGATTTTTCACTGCCTTCTTATTCGTTGTGTACATCTGAACAGAGACATATAATAGATCATGCATCTGGAGACGATGACTTGAACTGCGTTGTTTATTATTATTGGACTAGTCCATTTATGGAATAAACCAACCGCGGGATCGGAAAACAAACTAGAAAAATCATTTCTTTAGTGATGCATGTCCATATACTGATGTATACGACATGTTGTTTTAAAGAATGATATAAAACTTGTAGATAGAATTCTGAGGCATTAGAATGAGGTTTTCATGGAAGTTAGCACACCCATTCATACAATAGAACAATCCAAGGAAAAGGCGCGAAGATAGCTTACTAGTGACATTTGGCGCGAAAAGAGCGATTCACCCCTTTCACAGAATATTAATGGACTGATCCAGTAGTATAGAAATGCAGAAAAAAGGATACACGGACATGTTGAAACGGCGAATCACATGGAATAATCTATTCCAGGGAAAAATAGTAAAGGAAGTAAACACTGCAGTATTTTGCATCAGTAATATCATTCTTTTTTCTGAAAACTGTTTCTTTTAAAATGCTGGTAAAGAATTCCAATGTAAAACAGCATGCACAAAATCTAGCTCTCTAGATATGATCGCACACTTTCGGATCTTGGAAATATCAATCCTAATACAGCCTGACGCCGTGACGTCAGGCAATAATATAGGAGTGAAAAAATCTGCGAAAATCGTAAATCCGCTCTGTTATGAGAACTCAAGATCAAGTTCAAGTTGATACTGCACGTAGCTCTGACGACTGATACCTGGACGTCAAACGCAATTTAAGAAAGAGTTACATTTTACGGAACGAGTATTTTTTTTTAAACAAAAACGGTGTGAACCACTTGTAATTTTATTTTTTGTGTTTATCTGATATACATGTGTATACAAAAAATGTTATATAAAATTTCGTCGGACACGAAGTGCTTATCATTGTTACATCAGAAATATATTTACGCGGGTAAACCTCCTATCAAAGCATGTGGTTTTATTTCTACAAGAGTTTTCATTGTTTTACAGTTATCAATATACTTGTTCATATTTATTTACACTTTTAACCGAGTACCCGGGTACTCGATCAGAAAAACGTCCGAGTAACCGAGTACTAAAAATTGACCGATGACATCCCTACTAAATACCAATATTACAAAAACCTGATTTCTAAAATTGACGTCATCTTGTCAACTATGACGTCATAATGCAGCACTGATTTAGCCAAGGTAGAATATTTTTTATGCTTCCTTATTCCCCCTGCGATGTATATAATATTTATATTTCACAATTAAAAGCTTTAAAGCAATACTTCATCTAAAAAATTAAATGTTGAACCATACTTTAAAGCTACATTTAAATGTTATCGTAAATTTTATTCAATGTATGTACATTTTATTGTATTTTTAATGGCAGTCATGATTGTTCGGAGGTACATGTACGTCAAACCATTTATGATTAGTATTACAGACTACCTACGCATTGAGGAAGGCTCGTAAGGAAAATATAATTATGCTGAGGTGCATGTATCAGAGATTTTTTTTTATTACTTTTATAATAATTAGATTAAAAATATCGTGCTATTTTTTGTATTATATTTTTGTGTTGTTATTCAACGCTACATGTACAGCCGACAGACACTATACGAGTATGCAAGTACATACGATGTACAAACAGCAAAAGCGGCATCTTTAACTGGAATTTTTACCTTGTTTTTAAAATATTTTATTTATATTTAGGGGTATTTTTAGTTTACTTTGTTTATTGATGCGACTTGAAATTAAAAAAAGATCTTTTTCTGTGTAAATTAAGCGTCATTAACATCGAAATCAGGAAAATTGCGTCGGTAGAATATCTTTTTCCGTATGTGAACTTTTGCAAAATTAATATTGATCATAGGTGACAATCAACACTATTTTAATGGCGTGTCTAAGATATGAAATGATGAACTTATATGCGGAGTATAAAAGTGGTTGTTGCATGTGAGAGGGTCTCATTTCTGCAAGGATTACCCATTTTTCAGCATAATTTAACGATTTTGCGCGACCATTCGATATTTAGCGCGTATAAGTGACGTCATAGTTAAAAATTACGTCATTTTTGTACCCGTAGAATTTACTTCGCATCTTCCTTACTTCAATGCATTACATCAAACAATGATACAAAGATGATTAAAATATCATATTATTTGCGTCGAATTATTGCTAATACCGTATTTTGTTCTTTATGTTCAAATTGAACTTGATAATATGATTTTTTAAGCAATATAAAGTCTGTAAAAGTCCTTGAACATCACTTTATTCAGGATAATTAAAATAATTAAAAGACCATTTTAAAACATTACCTTTATCACACTTAGGTCCAGTCCAACCCGAGGCACATCCACCGTCACATATACCAGAAATGTGATTACAGTACTCGTTGTTTACACAATGTCCTACACACTGGTATGTGCAACTTGGTCCAAACCATCCTTTAGAGCACTCTGTTTATTTAAAAAGAAAACATAATAATTACACCCTGAATTACAGAAATCGTAGTTAACTAAAAGCATTTCAACCTACAGCAATAACTATATAAAAAAAAATAAATAAGATAAACCTCAATTTAACGATTAATTATCCTCTCTCAACTCAGGATGGAAAAATCTGAGATACGTCGTTTTTTTGACCCAGAAAATGTCAAAATCAGTGTTTATATTTCAAAATATATTCATTCATAAAAATGTGTTTTCTTTGAAGTTAGAAAGGAAAAATATAGAGTAAAATCGGTTTTAGCCAGTCATTAAGGGAAGGAAAATTTAGACTTTTTTAAAAGATGGCTTAAAAGTAAAAGGGGAACAGACAAAGATTTGAGGTAAATATTTTCTCACATCAGTGAAATGTTATCTGCTTTGTAAACATGGCACAAGCTTTGTAATTGTAAATATTTATGTTTCACCGGATCTGTTCACTTCTTTAAAGTCAGTACAAATCGCTCAGCATGGACAGACAATACTGATGAGTTGCTTTTGCGTTCTCACATTTAACTAAGATTTTTCTGGATTATTGTTATTCATGTTTTTCACTAAACATAGCAAAATTTCTACTTTATTTCAGTATTAAGGATAATGTTTACTTTGTGAATGTGCAAGGATGTGTCAATAAAACACGTCCCAACTTTACTAGTTTCAATGATTTCCAGATAAAACAGGTTATTATATTTCTCTGTACAGACAACTAGAGAAAATACTAGGTTTAAATCAGCGGTATAAGTGACTTCTGTTTCTTAAAGTGTTTACTTTTAAAACTGTTACAGTATAGATTGCTGTAAAACCAAGCTAAATATTGATTTTTTTTCTATAATTTCTTTTAAATCGTGTTTAACATTTTTGTAATATATAACCAGTAATTAAAAAATAAATTACAACAGTATGTAGTTACAAATGTACTTATGTATCATGTTTAGAAGCACCTATTTAAAAATGTTTCTGTCTTTTAAGAAACATATTCTTTCATTTAGATGAAGATCTTCATGATTCTGAAGTGAAAATACAAATAATTATATATTTATTGACGTAAAGATTTCATCGGAAGGCTTGAAATAAAGAAAAAACAAAAAAATTGTTATAAGTACTTTTTAAACACATATGTCCCGTCCATCCTGGTTTACATTCAAAACAGCTTCCATTTACTACATAACATCTCTGATGTTGGCAATTTTCCGGACAAGGGGTATTGCAGCCGCTTCCATAAAATCCCTTTTTTAGACAGCTTGTAAAATATATTATGTAACCTACACCCGCTTTGCACTGCTATCGCTTTTGAAAAAAAATGATAATACATGGATAGAACAGTCTTGCACAAAAATATGCAATCTTTCTCTTATGACTTTTCTGATTTTGAGATTTTTTTTGCTATAAATCTATATTCCTATGTAAAATATTGACCCTTAATTTTGCCGACCCCCCTGCCTTTGGGACATGAGTTGAAAAAAATTATATCTACACCATCTGAGAATGCTTTCATTATAATATGAATAAACAACGCTTTGTTGTTTTTAATTTTTTTTTAAAGATCGTTTTATATATACCTACGTCACACTTTGATCATCCGTTGTTACCCAAACCTAACCAAGGGGTCATTATTCAAAGAAATTTAAATGAAATTAACTGTTTAATTCTGAAGGATAACAACGTTACTTAAATAATCATGGAGATAGAAATTTTTGATTTGACCGTTTAAAGTATTCCTTTGTGGGTGATTTGTAAATCTCAGTGCAAACCCTTCTGTAATGTCTTACATTACCAAGATGACAAAGATATGTTATAATATAGCCGGTGTTTAACATTTCTAGTAATGTTAATATTGATTTGTTATTAGTCTTAAAAAAAAAATTACCTTTTACTGATACTTCACAAAGGAAATTGTAAGAATTGACTTGGTACTTTTTTGGATAGGCAACATCATTTATTCTTTCATTGTAATAGATGACGTAACGACCATGTCCAACACAGTCTGTACTGAAGTTAAATGGCGGTATCTCTGGTCCGTCTTTGTAACACATCCAACCATTTTCTTTACTGGTAGAGTTTGACAGAAAAGATAATTTAGATGAAAATAATTTAACATATTATTAAATTTTTAACGGTACAATAAAATAATTTACAATTAGCAAATTGTTGTTTTAAAACAGCAATGTTTTCCTGGGTTATACGTCCTTTTCCATACCAAGACAAGTTTAACTAAATATAAAATACATTCACAACTTGCTCTGGATCATATAACTTTTGTATTTTGATATAGAATTTGCGACTGTGAGTTTAATATTGATATTTAACAGTCAGACAAATTAACCTATTTTAAGTAAAGTGTTTATTGTTCTTTATTTGTAAAAACTTCGTAAACAATAACAGAAATGGGTAACCCCATATCCAAAATATTAGGCTTGTAGATTTAATATTCGATTTTATTTTCACTGTGCTCAGATGGCTTCTGTAAAGAAATTTTCCACATATTATTAGAATCTTGTATAGTTCACGAGTCCGTTGCAATATTTTCATCAAGTCTTCCTTATAGCAAACACTGCACACATCTGTATGTGCAATACCAAATTGCCTTGGTCTTCACACGTGATAGTCAATTGCATCTTACGAGCTCGGAGATACACGTTTTTGTTGTCGAGTGGTTACGATTACAGGTGCTGTATATTCAATAATTGAAATAAAAAGTGAGTAAAGAACTATGGGTTCATAAATATAAGTTAAAATAGAAGGTTTTATGATTGAGGTCAATTACAAAGTTTAGTTTGTGGATTTTTTTGTCAATCTTCGAATCACATACTCTCAGATCGTGATTATCAGATTATGTTTAATGAACTTTTCAGCGTATTTATAGAGAATCGTTAAACTTTTACTGAAAACTGAATGTGTCAAATACCAATATTTGTAAATATACAGTGAGATTCATCATATAAATTTTATTAAATACATGTAGTTTTATCATCTAGTTAAATTATTTCTGTAAAAATGTAAAGGAATAGTAAACAAATTGAATTCTTCATATTGAATGTAGTGTCCATATGATTATTGTAATTATGTTAACTGAACATTTCAGAGTATTCCAAAGAGAATCGTTAAACTTTTACCGAAAACTTAAGGGGAGGAAGGACCTTTAGCTAAAAAAATACCTGTCGTTTAATTTTTTTCATATTTTGTTTATATCTTATTAAGTATGTCCTACATACTATAAAGCAGACATATCAATAGGTTTCTAGACTTATGTCTGAGATATTGAGTGACAAATACCATATCCCACAGTGTCTGAGCGGAGTTTTTATTCTCCGTGTTTCTGGGTCCATTACTCGGTCGATAATTGAATTTTTTCAGCCTAGACAAAAAAATATGCCAGCGGAAATGTGTCTTTTAAAATATTTTAAAGTATGAATAGGGTTAAAATTCGAAAAGCAAGATTCCTTTGTAACACCACATCTAGAAACGGAAATTTATGAGCATTTTAGGACAACTTAAACAATGAAAAAAATAATTTGCAAAAAAACCTATCATTCAATATTTGAAAATTTACGTCGAAGTTCAAGTTCTTCATTGTATTGATTAACTGTAAAAATATTGATTGGTGAAGCTGAGCTCAGTATTGCACGAGGCAAAGTTAAACGAGACATGATCATGAGAAAAACGTGTCATGTTTACATTTCTCGAATACGGGAAAACCCAACTATGACGTCACACATTTCTGAAATAAGCGAAATAAGACATACTCATAGAACATTTCCGTCAACAACCATGTAGAAATATTTTTTGCGTTCTGAAATTTACAAAATACCCCACCATGTACAGATTATGGCCCGTTTTTACGATTTTATACTTCCCGTTTTTACCATGTATGATCTTACTGTACTAAGAGATCTACTATGACGTCAACGGCGCGCTGGACGCGCGATGTAGGGAAACGGAAGAGTGGATTAATCTATTCCGTAATTTGATAATATTTGCAAGAAATTTTAAATGTTTTTTTATATTTTTATAATAGATGGTGAACGCAAACAAACAGTCAAAAAATTATACACGTACTGTGGTTTCAATCTCGTTTTGTACATATTTTAACAGAGATTATGACGTAATTCAACTGAGTCACATGACCCTACATCCTTCGTCCCCTTAATGTGTCAAATAGCACTATTTGCAAATACACAGTGAGATTCATCATATAAATTTTATTAAATACATGTAGTTTTATCTTTAAGTTAAATCATTTCTGTAAAAATGTAAAGGAACAGTTGAATTATTGGATTCTTCATATTCAGTGAAGCATTCATGAACCTAAAATAGCTTCAATGTTTGGGAAAGATAATACGAGTCATTTCCAATTGAACATGGAGAAGCTTACAGAAAAAAGCGCTTTTCAAGTAAAGAAATGTATGGAGAGTAGTTGGGGAATTCCAAGGAGTGAAAAATCCTTTCATGTGTGGAATTCAAGATTTAAAAATTCTAACTGCTATGGTTTAAATAATAGCATTTACATTGTACACCTTCAGAACTTAATGCTAGAAGTTCTAGTACATGTAATATCATTAAAAATACAGTATAATTCAGTTTCAAGATATTTAAATATAACAGTGTTTTAAATATAGTCAATATCGATCATTTTAATCGCAGATATTAATCATCTATTCCCATAAGATCAAAAAATAAAACCCTATGCTGATTTTTTTTTTTTAGATTAAATCAAACATGAAGGTTAAACTCAAGGAGTCGGAAATCTTAGTATGCTCGGATTTTTTTTTTCAAAGTTAAGGAACACGTCAAAAATGAAAGCCAACATTCTCATTCTTCTGAATCAATTTTTTTTAATCAAAAGGTAAGAGGATGTTTCTGTGAAATACCTGTGCCCCCATGTTGCAGCTAGTGTCGAGGCTTGAATTCTCTCAAATGCATGTAAAACTCAAAAAATCAATATCAAATTTGTTGGTACCCAAAAGAAGGTCTTGTAACAAGATATAAAAACTTATAGGAAATATTTGAATATGTCATATAACACTTTTAAAAATAGAAAGATGGATTTAACTATGCAATTGTGAATAAATAAATGTTATAGTGTCACAGTATTTCATGATAAAAAAAATGCACTAAAGTTACATCTAAGTCAAGTCTATCAGCCACTTTGGGTTTTCTCAGAATGTCAAAATTAAGAACGTTTCTAGATACACTGATTAGTAAGTAAATGATAAATACCTCATTTAGCACGAACTTAAATATAAATACAAGACCTTTCTTTGGGTACCACCAAATTTGACCGCTTGACCTTAACCTTGGAGTTTGACCTACTTTTATTTTAAATTTCACACTTTAACCTTGGCCATAAGTTTTTAGCAGTTGGAACTAGGGCTTTTATTCTTCACATGTGTATTAATTCTGAAGTAACCTTTCAGATGGTATAAATATTTTTGATCTTTTGACCTTCACCTAAGAGATTCACTAACGTCTTAATAGCTATATTCTTGATTATGATTTTTTGAGCAGTTAGAAGAGGTACATGTACCTGCTAAATATCTTTGTAGAATTGCACATTTTGAATCGTTCCGGATATGAAGATATGCTGCTTTTGTTCAGCAAAAATATATGGATATTAATGATTACAAATACAAGTATATATAATTAAAATGAGCATTACATTTTAAGTGACATATTGATGTACATACTGTATCCAGATGACAGAGTGAACCCCATTAAAAGCATCAAACGTAATTTTTAGACCACATTTCTTTGTATACAAATACCTAGTTTTCTAACACGGAAGTTCAAAACATCTAATGAATAAACTTCATACGGTGAAATTATTTACCCAATGCAAACCACCGTCAAAATACAACAAGAGGCCTACGGGCCTTATAGGTCACCTGAGTATCATGCAACAACCTTCGAACGATTGAATTTGGTTCGTGTTCTAAAGCAGAGGTCATGAAATGCACAATTTTGAGAGAGTCACCATTGCTTATCATAATTATACACTTTACATGCTTACTCTAGTTACTAATATAATAACCAGAAGTAGATCAGAATAATAAAGAGAAAATGCACTTCCACTTTAAAACCAGTTTTGCACCCCAGCACAAAGGAACCACTGACCAAGGGGGAATGAAATTAACCATTTTGCTAGATGCACCTTCTTTCCGTCATAATTATATGTATATTTAGATCATTGGCATAATACACTGCACCTTGGAGCAAAAGTAAAGATTTTCAAAGAATTAATTTGTTTTCACAATACAATCAAAAGAGCCCCCCCCCCCTTTACACCAAATGGCAAAACCCTTGACACAGGGGCCATGAAATTCACAAATTTAGTTGAGGCACTCTTGTTCACTATAACTACCGGTATATACAAAGTAAGTTTATTTATACCCAGGAGCAGAGAAGAAGATTTTCAAAGATTTAATGCATTTTCACTGTATGATCAATAGACACCCTATCACTAGAACCCCTTGGGCATAAAATTTATAATTTTGACAATCTTGCTCATCATAACTATGTGCTTAGTTAGTTTATTAAATATCCATGAGCAGAAAAGAAGATTTTTGAAGAATTAATGCATTTTCACTATATTATCAATAGAACCCCACCCTTACACCAGAACCCCTGGCTCTGAGGCCATAAAAATCACAATTCTGGAAGAGGCATTCTTGCTCATCATAACTATATACTTAGTTAATTTATTTGATATTTGATACCCAGCAGCAGAGAAGAAGATTTTCAAAAAAAATAATGCATTTTCACTATATAATCTATATAGCCCCGCCCTAGCACTAGAACCGCTGACCCTTGAGACATGAATTTCAAAATTTGGGTAGAGGACTCAATGCTCATTACATTCAAACCAACAGTTTGACTGCTTCATGTCCAGGAGTAAAGAAAAATTTTAAATATTTAATTATTTTTAGTGGTTTTGGCCCCATCCATAAGGCCCCAGGGGGAGGGGACCATGAAATTCAAAATTTTTATTCCCATTTACCCATACAAAATACAAAAACTGTATACAAAATTTGGTTGAAATTGGTTCAATGGTTTCAGAGAAGAAGCAAAAAATATTCAAACATTAACACGACGCACGACACACGACGACGGACGAAAACGGATAGCAATAAGTCACCTGAGTGACTTATATGTATATATATATCATTTATTAATAACATAGATCAAATCAATTTATTTATCATCGATAGGTGTTGACTTGTGTTTTTTTTATTCATAATTTTTGTTTATATCTTCTAAAAAATAATAATTACAATTCAAATCTCGGGAACAGTTACTTCCTTAAGAAGAGGATTAATCCACTCATAGTGCCATCTTAAACCATCTTCCGTTACAGTGTGTACTTTGATTGTATTTCTGATATTGCCATACTTCCTTTAGCGTCCTTTAAGATAAAGAAAAAAGTACTTGTTTTAAGAATATTTTTTGATTTACATTTCCGTTGACATCAGATCTCTTATTTATTTATTTTTTTTATAAAAAAATTCTCCTTTTCTTTTTTCTTGTAATTCTCTAAAGCGAGTTTAATAAAGTGTTTTAGAAAAAGACTTTTATCACAAGAGGTATTTAAATGATATACTATGAATCATCAACATTTGCAATGTCAAATTTTCTTGGAAAGTTTAAATTTTACAGGTGTAGGTGGAAAAATCAACAAGCTCTTAAATGACAATTTTTTTTTTGGAATAAATGAGTGTGCAACTTATTGTTTCTCTGTTTTGCTTTGCCCGATACAGTTTATGATCTAATTGAAGAATAGTTACGTGCCAAGTGTTGGAATATAAAATTAGTAATTGTGTTAATTTTAATTGAAAAAAAACAAACTGTTCTCTGCCTTTTCATCATGCATCAGTTACATGTACATGTATGTCTAAAAAATATATACGCGTAATTCAGATTTCCATATTTGTCTTAATTGTACATCTTAACTTTACTGATGTATAGGAATTTTAACCCCAATTTGGCAGCTTACGGTGGGGGTTAAAATTTTTATAATACAAGCATACCTTAAGGTCAAATTTGGTGATAGAATGAAATCAAAAAATAAGAATATCATATTCCCACCCAGTCAAAAATCATGGGTAAGGTAAATATTTTTGCGGACAAACAGACAGACATATGGACGGACAGAACATGAACGTTACATGTATACCATCAAATCACATTAGTCTTGTACGCTTACTTATTTTTTTCATAAATATTTCAACGCATCCATTTAAAGTAGTTGCAAGATTTTCTATCGTCGACTCAAGGTCCCTAACCAAAAATCACCTGCGACGGTGTTTGTGCTTCCCAGTTCATTAAAAAAGCATGAGCATGCTTTACCCTTACGGAAAAAGGTAGAATATATCCTTATCATCAGTAGTGGAAAATCGGAGGTGTAAACAGTGTATAAGCAAGAACATAATCCTCGAACGAAAAATTTCAAAACCTAGTCTGGCTACTGACAAACAAGGTAATTCAAGAATGTTTTCAGTCTCCTTAAAAGTCATCATATTGTCACAAAGTAAATTTTACCAAATTTACTTTAAATGTAACAATTTTATTTTAGAAAAAGAATTATTTTTAATACCTGTTTTTAACATATGCTTTAATTCATTTATCAATCAATTAATGTTTAGACAGTAAAAAGGAATTTGTCACTCAATATTTATTTAAGGAATTAGTGTCAATCCTCTACCTCAAAGAGCGTCCGACGTGTATGTGTGATTATTGCGTAAATGTGTTAATTGAAGTTTGAGTGAATCCCGTATGTAGTGTGAGAGAATCAGTTTTAGATCCGCCGTGGACTATCCCGGACGTGAAAATTAGATGCACTGGACATTCCGTCATCAACAAAATACAGTTTTTACTCTGGACTATTCCGAGTTACCAAAACGTGTGTGTGTGTGTCCGTGTGTGAGAGTTACAACCTGTCTTTGTTTTATGTGACTTCACTTGATTTATTTTTCAAAATACAAACTTTAACTTTTTACTGCTTGACTTTCGTTAAAATAAATTTTCATCACAAGTTCACTTGTGTTAATTGGTGGAGAATCCGGGTAATTTACCCGGGGGTATTGCATTTCCTGTGCAATACCTAGATCTCGGTACCCAGACTCTTACCTGTGCAGCTATTTTCCCCAAATTCGCGTGAAAATGTCAAATTCATTGTGTTACCGCTGTGGAGAAACATTTTATAAGGGACATCTTATCAAGTGTAAGGCAATGAATCGACAGTGCTTTCGATGTCAGAAATTTGGCCATCTTTCTAAACAATGCAGGAACTCTTATACAAAGCAAATGACAATACTTATAGTGAAAAAGAAGTCAGTCCACAAAACAGAACGTGACCAGAAACGCTGGAATGAATTTCAGTCCAGACGCTTATCCGCCATGGAATTACCATTTTACAGCGTTGAATCTCAGACTGAGTTTGTATACGCAATAAATTCTCTGTCAACTAAACTTTCGTTTGGCCACAAACGAAAGAACGCAGGACTTACTGATATGGTGCGTGATTTTAAAAGAACAATCGCGATTCAGAAGAAACAACTGTTATCCTTGGAGAGTAAACTATCTGTCGCGTGGAAAAAGAGTAAGGAAGAAAAGGAAAGAAAGAAATTACATGTCGAAGGATTGGAAGAGAAACTCCAAGATGCGCGTAAGAAGAACAAGGCCCTAGAAAAGAAAATCGGGAGGCTGGACACAGAAATATTTGAGTTGAAAGAAGCCCATCAATCCGTGGCAGATCGACTCGTAGCAAAGGAACGTCAACTTAGTTTTATTACGTTGATGCCACCAGTACCCACTGTACCTATTCCTTTACAGAAGAAAAGTGTCGGAATCAACACTGACACTTGTTGCGCCAGGGAAGTCAGCGACGCATCCACACAAATGCCAGCTATGGTAGCGCGCAGAACAGGGAAAGTGTGGTACCCGCCAGGTCATCCCAACCACGTAGAAGCTAAAGCATCCTCGAGGAAAAAGAAACCGAAAATTATTAAACAATCCGAACAACACGCTGCGTCTCATAACTATCCTGCATCATCGTATCCTCGGATAGTGTATCAACCTACGCAACAACGCTTTTCATCCTGTCCCCGACAGCC
The DNA here is from genome assembly GCF_032062105.1 of Saccostrea cuccullata. Taxonomy (NCBI): domain Eukaryota; kingdom Metazoa; phylum Mollusca; class Bivalvia; order Ostreida; family Ostreidae; genus Saccostrea; species Saccostrea cuccullata. The sequence continues at coordinate 95,014 of NW_026938210.1, forward strand.
TTCCATACCGACAGACTATTATGACCCCTTTTATGGATATTAATTTCAATATTGAAATATCAGTGACTTTTTTTTGCAAAATGATTTGAACTTTCAAATATCATGAAGTATATCTAATTTTACATGAATATTATTCACTAATTTTTAATTTGTAGACTCTGGGACAGAGTCTAACTCGGAGAGGGGAAGGATTGTCACAAAGTAAATTTTACCAAATTTACTTTAAATGTAACAATTTTATTTTAGAAAAAGAATTATTTTTAATACCTGTTTTTAACATATGCTTAAATTCATTTATCAATCAATTAATGTTTAGACAGTAAAAAGGAATTTGTCACTCAATATTTATTTAAGGAATTAGTGTCAATCCTCTACCTCAAAGAGCGTCCGACTTGTATGTGTGATTATTGCGTAAATGTGTTAATTGAAGTTTGAGTGAATCCCGTATGTAGTGTGAGAGAATCAGTTTTAGATCCGCCGTGGACTATCCCGGACGTGAAAATTAGATGCACTGGACATTCCGTCATCAACAAAATACAGTTTTTACTCTGGACTATTCCGAGTTACCAAAACGTGTGTGTGTGTGTCCGTGTGTGAGAGTTACAACCTGTCTTTGTTTTATGTGACTTCACTTGATTTATTTTTCAAAATACAAACTTTAACTTTTTACTGCTTGACTTTCGTTTAATAAATTTTCATCACAAGTTCACTTGTGTTAATATTGCAAATTATATGGTCGACACAAGGACTGCAAAATTCTGTAATAAAAAAATAAATGTGCTTATGTTGCTTATTTTAACATCAGACATAACTAAGATATTACCGAATCGGCGTTTAACAATTTTAAGATCATTATGTTCAGATTTTCCTTTTTTAAATCATGACAAAGAGCCCAAGGCGGGTGTTTGGGGTCAAAAGGAGTTTCTTATTCCTTTGCAACTGATCCCTCATGTGATGTTCTTAGAGGACCGTGTCTTTTGTTTCTTTTTCACGAAAGAAACATGCAATACCAATTATAATAAAAACTGATAACAAAATGGTTTTTATATCCCTTTAGGCCAGTTAAACCAAAGTATAAGATATAAACAAAAATATAATATCAGTCAGAAATACAAAGAGACAGCACATTTTTGTCATAAAAATATTTACTCAAAACTTGTAAAGAGTTCAACTCTTTAAAAATATACAGGCAAAAACATAGAGGTAAAATGAAATTTAATTAACATAAAACAATAAAATAATGAGAAGATCAGTAATAAGATTCTGTATGTTTCTGTTTGTATGCTGTTCCACGTCCCTCTCTAGAATTTTATCATTCATATGAAGACGTCACCATTTGCAGGTTGAGTGGTGCAGGAATTTTCTCCTTAATCACCTACTGCCAGGGAAGGTTCTACTGCAATTCGGTACTTTGGTTTATACGATCTAATCCGAATGACCGTTCTTCACGTCCTTCAGCGAGATTCGTACCTGCAACGTACATGTACATGTAATGATCAACTCCTTATTTCGCGACTCGGGAGCAGTCGCTCTAACCACTGCGCCACGCGGGCGACCAATGCCTTTTGTAAATCTTGTAAAATGGTTCATATACAAGCATATTTTTCATACAAACATACATGTAACGTTCATTTGTTCTAAGAATAAAATACATCTAAAACCCTGAAAAAGATTGAAAGTTCTGTTTTCCATTTTTGGAGGGTAGCGAATAATGGCAATAGACAAGGTAAAAGGTACTCATAATTTTTGTGTAATTTTACAAACTTCATTTAAAACAGTAATTTCCACTTCCTGGTGAATGCAAGTACTTTTTCCGTTTTCTATTTTTGCATATATTTAGGTGCACTACTGGAAGTCATTAATTTCCTTGTAGATTTAAATTACAAAAAAATATATAAACTAGTGTGCATATACGTAATATCAAAAATATTGAAATCAATGAAAATGTCAAAATCAGCGAAATTTTCAGTTTAAAACACTTCCGCCTGCCCTTTCTACAACAACAACAACAGCAACAAACTACGACTAAGAGGTTTTTTTTTTTAAGATAAAAAGAAATTCCTTGCGATAGTGTCCCTGGGGGATACGCAATTTGCTCTTCTTGGTAATGCAAGTAATATTTTTAAAAATATTTTATACCAATACGAATTTAATGTACGTTTTCTTATTCATTTTAATAGTTCTGTTTGTATATGCACAAAAAGTAACATCAACATAAAGTGAAATGCGAGGAATAACTTTTAGGTAAGCGAAATGATAAACATCTCATGTGGTTCTAACCCTAACAAAAATACTATGGTTAAATATACTTTACTAAAGTTAACTATAGTGAACTTTTGACACAATGAAAACTTTGATTTACTATAATGAACACTTTGACAATTTGATTTACTATAGTGATACTTATAAAAAAAATTGATTTACTATGGTGATCGCTATGGAAACTTTGATTTACTATGGAAAAACTTTGATTAACTATGGTAATAACACTTTGATTTCCTAGTTTACTACAGTTAACTATAGTAAACTATAGTTAACTATAGTATTTTTTTGTTGGGCGACTAAAGATTCTTTCTTTATTCTGTTAACTCATCCTTTCATATTAAGAGACGTAACTCGTCTCCGTACATCGACATATATAGAGAATAATACATTCCCTTTCCCATCGCACATACCGTATGAACCCAAAACACCAAGTCAAACGTCTAATGGATCAAAAAATTGAATTCAAAATTAATCACAACGATCCATTTTAACAGCAAAATAAAATTACCTAAAATGCACCTTATATTTCTCTCTTTTTGTACAGTGTTTTACAATTTAAAATACTTCGGTCTTTGTTCGTAATCTCCAAGAGCCTCTCAAACATTTTTGTCCCCTTGAGGCCTATTCCTGTCTGCACAAATTATTTTTAATATTTCGTTGCTCCAATACGTCCAGTGACGTTCGTATTTGTTGACTTTGAGATAAGACTTCCTCATCTATAATATTCGATAAAGCAGCCGCTGACGTCTCAACTTTAATTTTTTTCAGATCTATAATTTTCATTATCTTGATGACAAGTTTTACATCGTTTTAAATAGAAAAATAAATAACCAAGAAAAAAAGCTTTTGAAACATGTTTAATATATATAAAGGGCAATTACAAAATAACCTAATATGCTAAGAAAATAAGATATAAAACGTTAACGTCTTCTACGATAAGGGATTCTAATGTCCTGGATTATACTGTAATTTGAAATCAGTAAAATATCAGAAAAATTACATTTTGCACTAAAATGTTCTAACATGCACCAAACTGTTCTAGAAAAATGAATTTACAAAAATACTCAAGATTGATTTTTATTTTTTAAAAGATATCAAAAACCATTAAAAATTTAATTTTCACAATATTTATGTAACTTTTAAAAATACAAACCCTTGAAATAAATTAAAACCGGAATTAAACTCTATATGTACCTTATTTAAAGTGCAGTAATTTAAAAATAAAAAAAAAGCATTATGATACAGAATGCCCGTATTAAAGAAAAGGTCATGCAAAAATGTAAGCTAAAAAACAAACATTAAAAAAAAAATAAACGATCTTCAAAAACTCTAAAGATGCAGTTTTAGTTCAGCATGTAAATTTCAAATTTGTTTTTAATGGGGAATACATTGAACGCTGGTGGTAGTGGTGGTGGGGGTGGTCTTGGAAAAAAATATTGTGGTGTTCGATATGTATTATATTATGTAATATTTAAACTTGCACAATGTCATGGAATTAATAGGGGAAATGTCAATCATCATTATTAGCTAGTTTTCACTTCAGTTTTTTTCACAGCTATTAGAGTTTTCTCCCTTTGTCTAACATTTTGCGTAAACACTGTGATTCTGCATATATTCAGTAACGACGTCATAATAAATCTGGTATTTCTCCTGAAAAATAAAGAAAATATGAAAATACAGTGTTCTAACTACATGTAAAGATAACAGTTACTGTTTCTCATTCACCCTATAATGCGAATTCTTGACTTGTATATAAAGGACAGATGATACAAACAAACTTTTGTCAGAAAAAAAATGGAAATAAAAACTCGAGTCATGTTTTAATGAGTAAAATGAATAATTTTCACCGCGTAGTTTTTAATTTTTATTTAAATTTTAACAAAAATGAAATCTGAAGTGACAAATATTTGTGTAGATTAATAAGAATGCCAAAACATACCAATCCAGGCATCCATTTGTCTGTATCATTTTTTCTTTACCAGAATATATTTGTAATAAGGAATGAACAGCAATAAAAAAGAGTAAACGATTTATGTATGTACATGTAAGTAAAAAGTTGCTAAAACCTCACTATTTACACCAAATCAATCACACTGAATTCAAAGTAACTTGATTTGAAAATTATACCAGTAAAATAAATGATAACTGAACTTAGACTGACTGCTTTGTATTTGGCGAACATCTGTAACGGTCCCCGTTACAAGTAAAACTAGTTTACCTTTGAATAGGACAGATGTCGTCCTTTATCCTTTAGTTTGTAGCTTGATTTCCGAATGATTTTTTGTATCACGGAAGTTCTTGAATTTCACAAGAATTGGACGGGGTCTTGCTTTACTGGGTTTCCCAACTCGGTGGGTGCTCTCAAGCTGTATCTTTCCAGCAAATCCCAAATTGTTTTTCCAAAAATTTTGAATGAATAGTCGGCAGTTTTCAAATTCAGTTTCCTCAATGTTGAAGAAATGTAGATTATCCTTCATTGCATTACATTTAATATTCAAAAGTTTATCTTGCATTTTGTCATTTTGGCATGCTTAGTTTATTGTTCTCGGTCTTTAATTTCTCAAATTCATTTTGTAGATTTGTTATTAACTCTGTTCGGTTTGAAACATTTTTTTTTATTTTGGTCAGTGATTTCTCTAGTAATTTTTGAGAAGAGTAAAGGTCTTCAATCTTTTTGGATTTATTTTCTAAAACATTGACTCTGTTTGTAAAATCAAGTACAAATTTTTCAATATGTTTGAGAGCATTTCGAGTATCAAATACTGAATGTTCTATTTAATCTAGTTTCTGCATTCTTACCTTAAAATCACTGACTTGTCTCACCACAACCATGGTGGAGCTTGACTCATTATCTGGTAATCTATGGGCAGAGATGTAGGAAATGCACCTACGGGAAAGCCCGGCGATGAAGAGGGATAGGTTTGATATTGTGGCATACCTGGGCGCTGTTTGACAGGAACGGGTACACGTGTGGGATGTATAATGGGGCATGTCTTGCCCATTCTGTTTATTATCTGACCCTCTTCATGGACTGTGCACTAGTTCTTCACTCTTAGGCTCGTTGATGTTATGTTTGCCCCCCCCCCTTGAACTTACTATTTCCAGGTACTATCGGACTGCTTCTTATATGTACATGTATCTAAAAGTGAGTTCTTCTTCTCTTCTTCTCATGTCCACCTTTTTGCTGGAGACTTTTATTATTCTGCACAGTAAAGATTTACAATATCAATGTTGATATCAAACCTTTAAAAAATGATTATTTTTGCTTTCTAATGAAATATATGCCATCTAAAATGATTCACTGAAGTTATATAATCTGTTTTGTATGTAAGTATATATTGCCGGAAAACGTACAATTTATACAGCCAAAGTCGGAAAGTGTTTATTAAAATATCTTGACTTTGTATATCTATAAATTCTTGAAAACATGTGATTGATTTCCATTTTCCATATTCTCCCATTTGTAACTTAAGAGTAAACTGTTTTTAATTATAAAAATTGAATTTACTTTAATATTCTTGGTTCTCTGTACTCGATGAAGGTAACTACATGTAGAAGTCTATGAGAAAGAAAGCTTTTTTAAATTTTCATTGTGCGAAAATAAATGAATCAAAGTACTGAAAGTACTGAAAAGCGGTTAGCATGCTTTCATCGAATATGTACAGTGTACAATAACAAAAAATGCATTGAATGATGATATTAAAGTAAGCATGCATATCTTTGTCCAATGTCATCAGCGAAGAAGCAGACACACTGAATTTTGTAGTACTTAACTAAATGGTAAAACCAATAACATCCCAGATTGATGTCACAAATTTATGTTTCAAAATATCAACCTGAGATTTTCAGTTTGAAAGACAGGAAGTTCAATTTCAAAAATTTATTCCTAATTGTCTCCATTGGTGGCGTCCAAAAGTGCTCAGAACGAAAAAAATATGTTGATGTTGCAAAAGTAATTGTCTTTCATGCTCTATTGATTCTGAAATTAGGTAATTGTAAAGGCTACTATAGCAAACAACTCAAAAACAAAATAAAATGATAATTCAAATTCTTTAAATTAATTGATTTGGAGTACTGTACATAGATCTATAGCTGGCTAGTCTGAGAAAAACGGATGGACGAGCAGAGAATTTGTAAATTAATTTCAGAGAGCTTCATTTTCGTAGGCTCACTGCGGGTCAACAGGTGTGACCTGTCATTCGGGATGCTTACTTCTCCTAGGCACCGGAACTTTCCAGGATCCGTTTTACTATTGAGACCGATCACTGTTCATTCTGTATTTTGATACAGATACTGAGTACATCTGTTTATTAATATGATGAACTATTTCTCTCACAGGAAGAAAGACGAGTAAACAAGATAATAAAGATAACTTAATATGTCGCATAGGCAATACATTGTTATACTTTATACTTATACCTTGCATAGGAATTAAGCGAACTTTAAAAAAAAATCATTTATTAGATATAATTTTCAATTTGTGCTAATTGTCAAGATTTTTCATGCCTCTTGTTTCTGTGCAAATTTTATTTCGGCTGATTTTTAGAAGAGGATCGAATGCCGATTAATTTTTTTTTCCAATTTTTAAAAATTAATTTTTACTATTTTCAGGGTCCCATTATTTTTTTTTAAATAAAAATGTGATCGTTTATAATGGTTTATAATAAATAGACTGATTACAGAATTTATCCATGGAAATAATGCTTTTATCATCTTTTAAATAATTTCAATTGAGAAAAAAAGTAGAAGAAAACAAACATTTCATTATGGAGGAAATCTTATTGTTTCCATAACTGTACAACTTACAGATGTGTTCAGTATTTTTATATAAAGGCATTCTTCAAGTACTAGTATTACTTAAGTTAATTAAAGGGCTGCCTTAATATTTTGGCAATGGAAATGAAACTCGATCGGGAGATTATCGGATGTTTTGCAGTGGGTTCTAACCTTCAACCCCTTTAGCCAGTAATTAACCCGTCCTCCCTGTGCCCAGTAGCATAATTCGGTCAAATATTTATTGTTTATGAGGAGTGCTTTATAATTAATCACAAGCACCTGAATTTTTATCAGTAAGTCTCTAAATTAGCCAAATATCGAAACATTCTACCCCCTCTATATATAAATAAACAAGGTGTGCAACGCCATTTTGACCCCCTGTTCGATTCTGGCGTCAATTTAACATATAAATCGGATATGCCTACTGATTTTCGTGTAGCATTGGGTTCAAATATGATATTTATAGCTATACATTTCTTCCTAGAGTTTAAATCCAAAGCGTTGATAATGTTGTCAGCTAAACTTCATGCTGACTTCGAATTTCGTCAAGGGCCCGATCGCCATCAGCTGAAGTCACGGAATTTTAATCTCGACCCCAAATGCTCCTATACATTTGGGGTCGAGATTCTCCTAGAGCTCCTAAACTTTTTTAATACAACAATTATAAATATATTTCATTGACAAACAAAATCAGAAAAAAATTAAAAACCAAAAGATTATGTTGTTTTGATAGTCTTGAATTTATTTAAGATATGTTGTATGTGTTAGAAACAAATCATCGATAGAGGCTTTGTTGAAGTTTCCGTTGTCGATAGGTAGCGCCTTATGGAAGTTTCTGGTGTCGATAAAAATTGCGTAATATCGTTGGACACATGTTATAAAGCGGTTAGCGACGCTCACCGCTAAAAAAAATAAGTGCAAATACATTTTTTTTTACTATTGTTTTCTTTGGTCGTTTTAATTTCCGATGTCGACTTCCGCTTAACTTTATATTTTGAATATATTAGAGAAACATTTAAATTTCAGATAGTGCTTGACGATAAAGAGATGATATCTAATCATAATTTTAAGCTTTCTTTTGCATTAAATCACAATAAAAATACAATGAATGAATTAAATCATTACCTTTTTTTATAATAACCTGGTAATTGTTTTGTTTTAAATAAAACAAATTTGTCATGCAAAATAGATCTGAGATTCTGATATGAGTAAGTAATAAAGACTGATCGTTATAATATCTACAGCGGAAGGGTGAATACATGCATTTGTTTAAAAAGTCGAACAAATGTGTCATAGCCTTGCAATGCTAGATTATAATAAACCAAAGTCTTTTTTATTTCCAAAATCACAATTAGTAAAAGTAAATACAAATTTCAAAAAACGAAAATTAAAGAAAACATCATACGTTTTACATTTTCTTTAAAAAATAACGTGCCCCCCTAAATTAAAATTTTAAATGGGGTGTAACACGGTTTTGTTTTGTTATCAAATCATATGGGCTTTATTGAAGATTTTAAACATGCAATCCCGTACATTTATTTAATATCAACAAAAGTTTAAAAACTATATCTCATAACGTATATTAAGCTTTGATACAGATTATGTATTTAATGTGCTGAAGTCTTTATCCTACAAAATAAAATATTTTTTTTTCAAACTCAAATGTATTAACTGAATGTGTTGAATTCATCCGCTGCTTATGACGTCACTATAAATTACACCAGATGTCTTTGACAAACTAAAGGAGCTGTGAAGAAATTCAACATGTTTTACCCCAAAATAAATACGTCTTGCATAGATACAGTAGCAAAAGGAAAAGTATTTGTAAATGTAAGTATTTCCCTGTAAAGTGCACTAAGGGGATGGATATTCTTGTCTACACATGTATTTTCCACTTCAGATTTTTACTTCCTGGTAAATATTAATACCTAAGCTCATAAACTTACTGTTTCCGTATTTAGATATTCCGGCACTGATCAAGATTTTAATGCAGGATAAAAAGTGACTTTTGGTGTACTCTCCTTCACGAGAAATATGCTCTTGTCAGAGCTTGGAATTATTTATAAAATAGCATTGTTGAATTGAAAAATTATCTTTATCAAACAATATTTTCTTCGAAATGCATGAGAGTACTTTCGGGCTCATTCAAAATTCTAAGATTTTTCTTCTTGTTTACGCTACAGACGAAGAAAAGGAATATGTTTGCTTACTTAAAAATTGTGCATGAGCCACCTAACTCAAAGTCGTCATATTTAGAATTACTCACAAATATTGATGAAAAAATGCGTTGCTAACGTAAATGAAGTAGACAAGTAACAAAGGAGAAAATGAATTACAATTTAAAATGAGATCACATAATTAGGCAATGAAGATTACATACACTTTACTTGCTTAACATTTTTGTAAATACAGTTACATGATTTTGCCACTTTTTTCCTTTATAAATAGAAATACACGTAATCACTCACACAGCACATAACGGTGTTACAATCATCTTTTTATAAACATATTTGTTCCAAAGAATAATCATTTATGGAACCTTTTTGTCTGTGCTTTATTTACAAATTATTTTATGAATCAAAAGTAGTTTAACATACATTTTTTAAAAATCTTTATGTGCATGCAATGATATATTAAAGCTATAAAAAACTATCAATCAATACAAAATTTGAACACAGCGAACACGAACATAAAAGATGGAGTCTATTTCCACTGAGGCATGAGCATCCCTTGCCGACCAGTCACACCCGACTTGAGCTCCTTGTCATGATCAGGAAATAACGGAAAAATCTGTGGAGAATTCAGTTTGTATAAAATAGCCTAACAATTAGACTGAAAAACGTCAGTCAGCAATTGATTTACAGATAATTTGTATTTGCTGAAAGAGTCAATGTATCGACCATTGATCTTAAGAAATAATGACTTTATATGAGACTGCTGATATTCTTTTTTCAGCAATTTGTTCGTCATTAATTTACCTCGTTTAAAAAATTGTTAGAAATTGTGCATATGTAGAACATGGTTTCGCATACCGAATCAATTGAGAGATATAAACTCCGTATGCAGGTGAAGAACGTAGATTGCTGTATAAGTAAGGGAAGTTGACGATTGGAAAGTTAGTCATCACGTTTATCATACAGCCTGGTTGTAATTTGTTTTAAAATATGAAAGAGATATGTCAAATTCTGTCGTATCTTTTATTTCAAGCTCACTTGGAAATATCCTTTAGACATAGGAATAGAAATTACTTTATAATTGTCAAATGATTGTATATTGTTCAACGTCCCTCTCGAGAAATTTTCACCATATTGAGACGTCACCATATCTCGGTGAAGAGCTTAAAATTTTGACATTACTCGGCACTCAGGGTCATTGAACAGTGAGGGATCTTTATCGTGCCAACGCCGGTCGCTGAAAGCTGAAAGGTCACCGAAGGACCCGCAGCTTTCACTTAAAAGTGCCGAGCGCATGGCGAAAGAACAGTTGCTATCCATTTTTTATCGGCTTAGATCAGTCACGGCCGATATTCTCATGACCTCCCAATCACGGAACGAGCGCTCTACCGACTGAGTTACCGTGAACGGTCTATAATTGTTAAATGACAATACGTCGTTGATTTCTAAAATCAACAGCAAGTGTTTTCTTCTTTTCAGGTATAAGATGCCGAAAAAATTATTGGAACAAAATATATTGTAAACTAAATGGATTTTGACGAAATGCGAAAACCAAAATCTTTCGCCCCTGGGACTTCTGATGGAAATACTGGTCTATAATGAATACAAGGAAGTAAAACATCGTTTAAAAAACTACAGTGTAGTCAAGACAAGGTTCTGATACGTGTTGCTTTGTTCAACTGAGGTAACCTCTGACATTCGTATGCTTTGATATTCATTGTTATCTCTAGCGACAGTTAATTCCTGATATTCATTTACGTTCTCTGAGACATCTTCAATGCTTTCAGTGCCGTTATTCTCAGAACATTTCTTGCTTGTTTTGAAGTTTTGTACAATCTTTCGCCTACAAAAAAATTGATAGATAAAGAAAAAATAAACAAATGTAATGGTATCAACAATAAGAATATGATCGTGGTAATTTATTGTTATAATACCTATAGAATATGAAGCACATTTTATCATAAAGTATTTTATATCTTTGGAATGTGTATTTATTTCTCAAAGTTAATCCTATTGGTTGCCTCTCTTGAATAAAAACTTAGCGATGACCGACATACATGTATTTACATATTTAGGTAGATGTAGTAAACAAAACACCGAACTGTTTTATTCAATACTCAGATTTATTGGCAATATGTGTGTTGTTTAGGACGCTATATACCCTATGACATATTACACCCCCTGTTTCATTTAATACCAAGTTTAAATGGTACCATGCGGGTATTTTTGGACAACTATTAATATTAAATGATTTAAAACTTATTTAAAAGACTCCTTTAAATGCATATTTAATCCCAAATATACTCTTTGATAATAATCAATTACTTATACAGTTTTTTTTGTAAATATTAACAGATAAAACTAATAAATAAGTCCATTTTAAAGAAAATTGGTTTTATACAATACCTGTTTTATTTTTAAGATTACGCAGTACAGTTAAGGCAACATTTTCTATAAAAACTCACGGAATCCGATACATATAATGTTTAATAGTATTATTTTTGAGCAGGACACTCTAGTAAAAATAGGTATTTGTCATTTTGAAGAGAATGCCAATCGCTTTTCACATCGGTATTTTTTTACATCATGTGACCCCCTGAGGTCACGTGGGCTCCGATTTTAGGTCAAAAAATGAGATGTCAAATTTAACCAAAAAGTGCAAGGTTAAGGCAAACAAAAAATTAACTGCACAATGTTTTGTGTTGTCTCTATGTATTTATACTTTCTCAAAAGTGATGCTCATTCAGTTAGTTTTCCGATATAATTAAGTTATTCAGCTAAAACAGACAGTAATGCATGAAAAATAGGATATTTTCCTAATTTCATCGCGAATTATAAATTAACTAAGGGATTACAAAGAAATGAGCATCGCTTTTTGAAAACTTTACAATAAAATAAATCATTTAAAATAAAAACCTACTTTTTAGATTGTCGCCTTGCCCTTGCACTTTTTGATTAAAAATTGAAATCTTGGAAGAGTCAATCTAATTATAGTTTTCAAACGCATCAATGACCCAGCATGGGAGATAACTCTTGAGTACTTGATCTAGTTTGTTTACCTAGTAGATTTTAAATAAATATACACGCGGACAGGACTGGACTCTTTTTTTACTATATCAAAATGGTTTGCATAAAAATCCTTGATATTTCTTTCTATTCTGTGTATTCATTCTCTATACATTGTATACATTTAATGTCTTTCAAGCCTCCCGCATTTCCTCAAAGATGTGTATATACATGTAGTATTACACACACATAGGTCTAATACATATTGCCGATATACATGTATTTATGTAGAACACAAATTGTTAATTAAGATATAGGATCCATTAATAATTAATTAGATAATTATACCCCTCTCTCACTACTGTACGCACACGCGTCGGAACCGGGGGGGGGGGGGGGGGGGGGGGGGGGGGGGGGGGGGGGGGGGGGGGGGGGGGGGGGGGGTGGGGGTTGGCTTAGCCTCCCTACTTATTTACAAATTATATACATAATGTAGGCATTAGAGTTTACCTTTTTCTTTTGGTTTAGCCCCCCCCTCCCCCTTTCAATAAGCCTCCTTTCATTTTGCTTCTCACGCCAATGGTACACACACTTGTGTTAATATTTTTTTTTCTTTCTGCATACTAGATCATGTTCTACGATCGCTTTCAATCAGACTGCTCACTGTTAATTAAGGGATTTAAACTAAGTTATAAGTTTTAGGAACTAATTAAAAGGGATGGGGTATATTGCTTTATTTGTTTAGGGGACAACTATTTTCTTTTAAGGTTGTCAGAGGGGCTGGCAGATTTTAAAAATAAATACTTTCAGATCAGTGATCCCCCCTCTCACAAATCAGAGTCTGTTTTTTTTTTTTCATTTTTTTTTTTTTTGGCTCGTTAGACTTTTCAATGAAGAGGAAAATAAATAAATAATCTGTCCTTCATCTTATTGATAGGAAATAAATATTAATCTGTCCTTCATTGACATGAAAAATCTGACGTGGAAAAACTTGCCAGCCCCCATCCCCCTTCCCTCAGAATCAAATGATGGTCCCCTATCCTATTTTGAATCAATTAGGGGGATCTTTTGTCTCCTGTTTTTGGTAATATTATTGAAAAATAAATGAACACAATGCACATATTGGAAATAAGTACCCTCCACACAAAATAGTATGCAAGTTAAGATTTTCAAATCTTAATAGTCTTTTCAACACCTGTACAGTAAATATAAGAAAAAGTCAAATTATTATTTATCTAGAAAATTTATTTAATAAGCATTTCTTTTCAAATCCAATGACAGACTAGGAATGTTGGACAGGTGCAAATTATTTCCTTCACTTTATGTTCTGACTTCTTGTGGATAAAATGCATTCTGAAAATATGAAAAAAATCATACAATACCATTATTGAAAGTAATTTGTGTTTATAAAAATGAAATGAAAAATGTATTGAAACATTTAACATAGAATGTATACATGTTTTCAATTCTTCTGTTAGTTTTATTATCAAAACTTTGTATGATTTATAGCTTATATTGAGCATACCATTTTCCTTAAATGATGGATTAACTTGCTGCCTGAATGAATCCATTAGTCCAACATTTTGGGAATAGCTATGCCTACAACACAATATATATGCAGTTATATGAGATTACTAAATATACATTGTAGAATAAAATGGCATTACATTTGACAAAACAAATTATGCTACATTGTATACTGTAGTGATTTATGTTATTCATATAAATGGAAAAAAAATGTGTTACAAAAACTTCCCTGGGAAAGTGAAACCTCTGAAATTTACAATAGTTATTGATAGAATATTTTCTAAATAAAAAATTTTCTCCTTTACCAAAATGAAAAAAAAAAACAACAATAAACAAACAAAATGTATAGCACATGCATAATTTAAAACTGAAATGCTTTAAAAGTATACATACCCTGTGGAGAAATGATGCATTTTTTATTTCTTCATGCTTTAAGCCTGAAACTCTTGACAGCTACAATGATAAAAGTATTATATAAATATTTTTAATGTACATGTAAACAAAAAATGAATTATTTTTTTTCATTAATTTAGAAATTCTAGAATATACAACCATAGATCTGAAGTGGGGTTTCTCTGTTTTCAACAAAATGATACTGATATTTTTTTTGTAATTGCTAGGCATATTTGTATTTAACTAGTCACTAGTGAATCATTGAGTGAAACAATGAAAACATCTCATTTAATCTAGTTTAAATTTGTGTAACTGATGACCTCCATTATTGCACATATTGTCTCAAAGAAAATGAGCTAATTGACAAGAACTCAGTACATATTTAGTGCAATTAATTTTTAACAATAATTTAATAATAAAAAGTGTGCAACCTAGTATAGGGAGGGGAGGGGGGGGGGGTTAAACACAAGGCACTGCATTACAGTTTTTCACTGACTGTGATACATGTAATACATTTAAATGAACATGTACACACTCGGGTTTTTTTATGTTAACAAAAGCATGTCTACATATTGTAGATCTACACATGTATCTACATATGCGTATACATACCTGGCCTGGAATTGCAGTGCAGTGATGGATCTACGAAGCTGGTGCAAATCGTCTCAGTTTTCTGCTAATAATGTCCTCATATTCTCGTAAAAGGGAAAAGCAATGCCTTGTCTCTTATTTTATCCCAATTTTCTTTAAAGATTGTGTGGTTATTGCATTTAAATCCACTGCAAATCTCAGCTGATGTCGCCACGTTTTTAGATGTAAACAACATTCCGTGTCGCCGAGTGCAAGCGCTTGGCTGAAGCCGAATGCAGAGCGCTTGGCTGAAGCCGAATGCAGCCAAACGACTCATTAAAAAGAATATTATTTTAAAGACATGCTGTTTTATATACGAGAAAATCATTAATTATTTTCTATTTAAACATGAAGATATTGCTGTTTTTTTCAAAGTCTTGCAAATATCGGTAAATAGTTATTTTGAGCACCATTTCCTTATATGGATCAATCGGGGCGGAGCAACTGTCATGACGTCAGACCTCATTATAACTTCATTACCATATTTTTTTCATGTGTTGCCTTAACTGTACTGCGTAGGTCTAAAAATGCAACATTTGATCTGCAATCCATAAAGGGATACTTATATGCATACACACCGTATAGAGAAGATAACGACGGCAGCAAGGATGATGAAAACTGTTGAAACAACAACAATCACAACAGATGTAAGAGGGGATCCTGAATCGCCACTTGATGCTATTCTCCCTGAGGTAAAAGGAGGAAACAACATGATGAATCTTCATAAAGTCAGGCAAAGTAAAATATAAACATGCTGTAAGAGAAATGTCATTATAATTACTTGAATTCTTTCAATTATCGTACGGTTATCATACAATTTCAAGAGTTAAAATTAAATGATCTTCAAGAATACGGAAGCGAGCTATAAGAAAAGTAGTTTACAAAGACAGTAAAGAAAGATTAAAAATAATGTTGAATATAAAATTTATTCACAAACATTGATCACATTTTTCTCCAAAAGTTCCATCCCTACATCCAGTCAAACAACTTCCATTGAATCTGTCACAGGTGCGGTTCACACAGTTTTCACTGCAGGGAGTT
The DNA here is from genome assembly GCF_032062105.1 of Saccostrea cuccullata. Classification (NCBI taxonomy): domain Eukaryota; kingdom Metazoa; phylum Mollusca; class Bivalvia; order Ostreida; family Ostreidae; genus Saccostrea; species Saccostrea cuccullata. The sequence goes on from NW_026938210.1 coordinate 110,826, forward strand.
TGACAGTTCTCACCATATGCTTGGGAACATTCTTTATTAAAAAAAAGGATAAGTAAAACATTTGATAATGAAAAAGATAAATGAAAAAGAATTGATCAATTATTTGGTAATGAAATATTTTACGTTTTGTTCATATACTGTAGAAGTACTTTTATCCGCGTGGTATTAATTTACGCTATGTACGCGGCCACAAATTTTCCGCGGAAATCTGTATAAGCGAACTTAATATAAATGTAAGGCATATAGTGACAATCTAGAATATCCGCGCAATTTTCTACCCGCGGATAAAACAGAAATTGAGATTCCGCGGAATTATGACCCCGTGGAAAAAAGTACGTCTACAGTATATAATAGACACGTGTGTGTCAGTGAATGTTAAAAAGCTTCAAACAGTTCATATGGCTGTTAAGCAATTCTTTCATATAAATAGATGAAGTTTAATAAACTATGGAATTGTTTCATGAATTGAATAAATATTCTTATATGTATTGTCATTTATTTTTACTTTATTTAGATACAGGAATATTGATCTTGGAAACCTTTGTTGACATTGAAAAACGAACATGTCAAATTTGTTTTCATATATTTCCAATCGGGAAGTTTACCTGAAATTTTTCTAATTATACTTGTTCAGGTGTAATTTCAAATTTTTTATTACATGTACCTTCTCTAATGACATTTTTTCCTCTTGAATGTGTGTAAATTTTACTTGATTTTTAATTCATTATGAGAAAAATCCCTACTAAAATTGATATACATGTGTATGTGCTTGATGTGATATTTAAACAAAATGCAATTGACTGCAGATTTTTACGAATATTAAGATTCCCTAATCAATAATGCGGACTAAACCTATGTTGCAAAGTGGTGACCCTTTCCAGCCAGGCGCACATCGACAAGCTCCATCAGTATTCTTACAAACGGATTCATTGATGCAATTTACCGAACATTTCCGAGAACATCGCGACCCAAAATAGCCCACCTCACACGCTGAAAGAAGAAATATGGTTTAATACTTCTGCACACCAATTGTTTAAATGTAACACATTTATATGAATTTGTTACGATTCACTTTCAGATCGAGATACGTTTACTGTTAAATCACATCTTTTCAAGTGGTCAAATTTTCGTGATTTTAGGAAAATATATATTGATTCATTAAGATTTGATTTTGAAGAATTGTTCAGTAGTAATTTGAAAAATTGCACTACGTGGTGGACATACATTCGTGGGTCTCTTCATACCTTGAAAACCACCGAAATAAACACCCTTGATAATTAGTGATTTCGCAGTATATCATTTCAGTGAGACGTTTTATTAAATGATAAATTAATTAAGATTATGACATTCGGCGTTCTCTTGTACGCTCCTTACGTTTGTTGCACATTTCTTCAATGTAACCGTCATTACAACCCTGCGTGCAGACTCCATCAACATGATTACACATCATGTTATTTACACAGTGACCGCTGCAAGTTTCTTTGCATAAGTTACCAAATCTTCTCGGGGCACAGGCTGTCAAAAATTGATCAAAGTTTATTTTAAAATTAAAGAAATGTCATTTGGATTATTTAAAAATGTTGTTCCTTTTAAAACCATTTGAAAAAAAAATATATTGACTAAAATATATGTACAACATACATTTCTCACAGAAGGTCCCAATGTACCCTGGACCACAACCTGTGTCACAGTGACCTGATATTTTGTTGCAATAGGAATTATTATAACAATGTCCACTGCAATTGTGTACGCAGTCTATTCCATACATCCCATTTTCACATTCTGTAAAAAATATTTTGTGTTTTAACATAACATTTAAGGTTTATTAGTTTAGAAGTTTTTTTTTCTTATTACGAGGCTTTATTCTCAAATAAGTGTTTAGTCACAGAAGTATTTATGGACCCCCTTTTCAGTTAAATACGACTAATCCATTATTTTATATCAAATTTAAAAATAATAATGCAATATGGACTATTTTATATAATTCCTAATCAGTCAAACTATTTCTAACGTTCTCTTTGACTGACATAATGATTAAAGAAACATTTACATCGGAGTATGCAATGATGAGTTTTCTTCACAAGTACTTCATATTCTTCGAGGAATTTCTTAGATAAATATCCATTCAAACTTAATTAAAGGTATTCTAAGCAATATAAAGTCTGTAAAAGTCCTTGAACATTTTTTATCACTATATATATTCAGGATAATTAGAAGACCATTTAAAAAGCATTATACACTATAATATGTCTTATTTAGAAATTATTCTCTGCTCCTTTTTTTTAAGAATACAAATAAAACACATTACCTTTATCGCACTTAGGTCCAGTCCATCCTGGTGCACATCCGCCATCACATAAACCAGAAATGTGATTACAGTAGTCGTTGTTAATACAATGTCCTACACACTGGTATGTGCAACCGAGTCCAAACCATCCTTCAGAGCACTCTGTTCATTTAAAAAGAAAACTTCTAATTACATCCTGAATTACAGAAAGTAGTAAACTATATAGTAAACTATATACCACACTTCAACATACAGCAATACCAAATACATAAAATAATTTAATTAAGATTAACCGAAAAATAATGTTTAATTTTCCTCTCACGACCCAGGATTGAAAAAATTGTATGTAGGTACAGTTTTTACCCAGAAAATGTCAACATCAGTGATTGTATTTCAAAATATATTTGATTCATCTAAATGTATTTTCTTTGAAATGCTATTGCAACTTCTAAGTCAGGATATCATACAGAAAACTTGAGAAAATATTAACTTGAAAAGGTATGGGTGACTTTCTTTTAAAATTTATACTATTTAAACTGTTACACTGTAGATTCCTGTAAAACGAAGCTGATTTTTTTTCTATAGATTCTTTTATTAATTATAACACGTTTGTTATATATAATCAGTAATTAAAAATAAATTAAAACAGTGTACATGTGTAAATACATGAACTTATGCATCATGTTTAAAAGCATATATTTAAAAATTTAGTTTCTGTCTTTAAAAATATCGTCTTTCTTTCAGATGGTCTTTATGATAATGAAATGAAAATACAAATGAATGTATATCTATTGATGAAAAGATTTCTATGGAAGGCTAGACTTTAACAATTAAGTGCTAAGTACTTCTTGCACAGATATGTCCGGTCCATCCAGATTTACATTCAATACAGCTTCCATTCACTACATAACATCTCTGATGTTGGCAATTTTCCGGACAGGGGATATTGCAGTCGCTTCCATAAACTCCTTTTTTCAGACAGCCTGTAAAATATCACGTTTGTCTTTGTTGTTAACATGTCAACTACAAGGGTTGTCAAAACACTCGTAGACGAATGTTTTAGTATCTAAGTAAAGTCCACAATGACAAATGTGTGCAATAATATCTTAATGTAAACAAAGATATAAAAAAAATACATAAAAAGTACATAAAAATTAAAACAACTAGAGCCGAGCTCGTTGCAAAGCAACGAGTAGGTCTTCCGTCGGAGCTGCGGACAGAGAGAAATGACCTTGAGTCAAGGTCATGCCACGTTCTAATTTTAAAGCAATCTTTTAAGGGTAGATATCATCTTATTATGTTTTACTATTAAAAAAGGATAGTAAAGGAATATTTGCGACCTTGACCTTGTCAAAATGACATTTGGTCACACCATGACACACGCTGGTGATGAGCATATCCCATCTGTGTGCTACCGTATTGACAAATTCACACCTGTTTTTTCAAACAATGCATCCAGCCAAAATATCTTATCCTAAATGACCTTGATTCAAGGCCATAACACACTCTGCATGATTTAAGCTATACCTTTTTTTTCGATAAGCTTGTCACAGCTAATATACATGTGTAAAAAGTTATGGTCAATTTTAAGCAATGTTTAAATTTTGGAAAAGCCGGATAAACTTCAAGGTCAAAGTTCATGATATACTAGTATTTGAAATGAATTTATCACAGGTTACGTACATGTGATGTTTGTGTAATATGAAAGCCCTATCTCTTCTCATTAAAAAGTTATGATCAAGCCTCAAGGTCAAGTTGTCAAAAGTCAGTGTATTTAGAAAAGAGTTGTCTAAGTAATACACAGGGATAAAATAAAAGCCCTATCTCTTCTCATTCAAAAGGTATGAGTATTGTTAATGTTTTTTTAAAAACAGGTCAAACTTCAAGGTCAAAGGTAAAAAATCAGTGAGTTTTGAAATGTGTTGTCACAGTGAATACATTTTTATAAAATGGAAGCTTTCAAAAGTTTTGGTCAGTTTAAAGTAATCTTTTTTTTAAGTAGGTCAAGCTCCAAGATTAAGGTCACAGGGTCAAAAACCACAGTATATTTGAAAATCAGATGTCACAAATAATGCACATATGAAATATCAAAGTCCTATTTCAACTCATTCAATAGTTATTATCAAGTTTAATGTTCTCGTGACAGATGGACAGACTGCCTGACGAATAAGGTTTAATGTTCCCTAAAAAATAAATACATGTAATTTGAACATGATAAATTGAGAAATACGAATGATAATTTTAAAAAAAACGAGGAGTTGTGATTTGCTGATCATGATCTAAAACACGTTGACAAACCGAAACCACATGGTTTTATACACGTTATTCAATCAATTCATTCATAATTATTTTGCTTGAAGGAGATATGCATGGATAAAAGATTAAAGAAAATTCCCGATGTACAATAGCATCCGTGCATGGACTTCATTTTAGTACTACATAATGATATTGTGCTTGAAGTTGAATAAAATCATCAAATATTAAATTAAATTTAAATAGGAAAGGGAGATTATGTTTAATAGAATAAAAATTAGACAATACTTGATACAGGGACTCGCTGGTAAAAACTTGAATTTGAAAATTGAAAAACAAGGAAAGTAATTTGCGCTAGATATAAGTTCATCATTTTAAAGAAAATAATGAGTTATATACGGTAAACGATACAAATGGTTTGACTTTGGTGCCGGTTATGATTTTAACAGTTTAATTTAGATTGTAAAAGCGTTTAATTACATGATAAGTCTGTAATATTCAGATAAGATTGTTACCCCGGTATATAAGTTCTTAAATTTTCTATTCTGGACATATGCGGGTTTTTTACTACTTGAATGTACAATGTATAACCTGCTACTGATATTTAATCACGGAACAAAATTACAATGTTAGCACACTATACTAATCATTTATACGGGTTTTGAATAAATTATAAAACAAATTTAGTTCACTGCTTTAAAATCATTATATCTTGAACTTTACTATAAAACCTGTAATATAAATTAATAGACAGTGTGCACCACAGAAGTCACTTATGAAGTTTACATGTGCCGGTGTTACTTATCGATGTTTAGTCCATTTCATTGAGTATAATTCTATCCTTACGATTCGGAAGATTCTCTTTAAAAGTTTAAAATTGGTATAGCCATGGTTAATATCTGTGATAAAAAAAAATGTGTTTCGGAAAACTTGTGTTGAAAACGGATTTATTTGTGTGTGAAAAGAGCAAAGCTTGTGCATTTTAATAAATATTGGTTGAAGTAAAGTAACTGCAGATCGCCAATCCTTGCGCTATGAATCGTCAAATTACACATGGATCTAACGAATATTTAAGAATTGAAGACTGATTAATGTACATGTAAAATAAATGCCCCAGCGTTTTGTACTAAAGTCAAACCTAAAACATTTTAAGATATTTTTGAAAGATTTAATTTACTTAGAGAAAATGATATTTTCTTACTGTTGTAGAATGGTTTGTACGAGGGTTGATCCAAAAGTAATGTGAAAACTTTGATAAAATTGCTATAAATCAACGTAAAGCAACAAAATTATACATGATGGAAGCTTTATTTGTTTCAAGTCAGACCTGAAAAATTAACAAGAATATTATATATACTTTCTAAAATATCGGATTTTAAACAATCTCCGCTTATGGTAGTCGCCGCATCTAAATATAACGTCATATGACGGATACGCACCGTCATACTTTCAAGCGTTTCCCCTTCGTTTCATTAAAAAAATATTTGTGTTTCGCAAACACTTTCACTAGTTCCACTTTTTAAAAGAGTTCTTGGTACCATTATACACTCAATCGTTTCATGATTAAGCCCTCTGTCAATATTTTTTTGAGTAGTAGCAAAACCAAACTTAGAAATTCACATATGCATGTTCACTATACGTCTGTCTTTTTTTGACGTCAGACACCTTGAACGTTTCCGTCCGGTCTCCTATCTTTCGGTCTTTTTGTCCTCTGCAGATCATTTAGTACCCAATCACCCGTCCAAACTTGCTGAAACTATCTCTTAAGATGTCTCTTATTTAGATTCTTTATTCTGTAAGTCTGATTAATTAACGTTATTGTCACTTGTGATGATTCCAATATTTTGAAGCAACAAATGCATTACAACTCGTCGAGCCGTTTTTCCCATATCGTTCGATTCAACAGAGTAAAACAAACATGTTTATGATCACAAACACCAATGCCAACATTTAACTTTCAATTAAACACTAGAAAATGACGAGAATTGTGTCTTTTAAAAAAATGGGAGATTAAGGATGTACAACACACCTACCCCAAAAAATTCCTGTCGTTTAATTTTCGTTATTTTTGTATATTTAGTACATGACTACATTTACTGCATACATGCACATTTTGGACAAAATCGTTCGAGTGGTTTTTGGACAGGAACTTCCAAAAGTTACCCCCCTTTAGTTGTTTACAAGGAGAGAAAATTTTTAATCAATGAACTACTTAAACCTTGATTTTCAAAAAAGCCAGGTTACATATAAATGTCAAATTTCACTGACTTATTCCTTTAACCATTTAACACAAAAACGTAGTCATCTTTTTAATATACATATCATCAAAACAATTTTTAAAGACCTTAAACTGAAAAACTATGAATTATCTAAGCCTTGAAAATTGTGTGTTTTTCAAATTCAAAATTTTTTTGTGAAAAAACCTGCCGTTTAATTTTGGTAAAAAACTTTCTTTACGTAGCTCGTAGTAAAAATAATCTTCATCATTTTTTGTAGAATTTTTGTACGACCAGTTTTGATTTAATAGCGGAAAATTACCGCCTCCCCCTTTCTCAATAAATCGCGTTCCCGCGCGTCTTTCAGACGGGGGTCAATCACTTTGCTATAAATCTACAAATACACATTTAAAAAAATCAAATTGGAATGTTGCTTTTGCTTCAAAAATATACTAACTTACAAATTATAAAGTTCTCATATGTAAAGCGTATTTAAATGTAGATTTTTAGGCAATTTTTGAATACCCCTACCACCCCAACCCCTTCCTTTTTTGCGTCGCAGACCATTAGCGTTTGACGAAACGTCGTTTGCAGTGCAAATATTCTGGTATTTCGTCATTTGAATCCCGGAGGTATGCATTAGTTTTTAAATTCATGAATGCAGAATAAATATTGACTACTGTTTTTATATTTATCAGGAAAAAATTACTGAAGGATTTTAGTGTTTAGTCCATATATATGTATGCGTTATGCATTCCATAGGCCTATCACATGAAACCTGGATACGAATTCAAGTTATGTTGAACTTGAATATGTTGATTTTTAATTTTATTTCTTTAATTTTATTTATAAAAAAAAATGGTGTATGTTCAACTCTTCTGTGATATAAATGGAATAATTGTAGTTT